>NW_025388612.1:0-8262 GCF_016433145.1 Gracilinanus agilis | reverse complement strand
TATTACATGGATTTATTTACCTCTAGCATATCTTATAATACATTATACTCTTATATTACTAAATACATAAGTATATTACAGTACTATTAATGATATAGTATATGGATATTCATTACCTAATATTATGCATAATCTTACATAAGACATATTATGTTGGCGTACATATACATTCTATCCATGGTTACAGGAATCACAAACCTTAATCTGACAAGCATATCATAACCATCAGGAATACCTCAATCCACTTCTCACGAGAAACCACCATCCCGCCATCTAAAGGCTTAACATCCTTCAGAGGAGAGGCATGAATTGTGACGTACCTAATTCCTTGAACAGGCTATTGGTTGTTACTTCAGGATCATAAATTTGTTCATTGCATCCAAACTGCCATTAAATAAGGCATCACGATGTTTCGATTACTAGTCAGCCCATAACGCGGCATAACTGATTCTAACTGGCATGGGGTAGGATTTTTTTCGGGGGAGCTATATCCAATGGGCAGGAGCCTTGGACACCGATATCAACCTAGGATCTAACATGGAATAACTGCTTGGTGTTCACGCGGAATAAATGAGGATATTATATGAATGATTATAAGACATATTATTATATATAAGAATTAGCGCATAGCGTGTGTACGTAGTAACAAGAAGTAATAATTTAATCAATTTATAGTAGATATTAAATCAATGATCTATAGACATATATATTTATATATTCCACCCGGGTGATGAGCGTGCGGAAAAATAAAATAATAAATAAAAATTAAATTAAAATAAAAAAAAAATAAAATAAAATAATTAATAATAATAATAAACAATAATAATTAATAAATAATATTTAAATTAATGAATATAAATTTAAGGTATATATTCACTATATATATGTATATTTAAATGGGGTATACATATATCTATATGCACACACATCTTATAACTTTTTAAAATTTTGATTATTTTTTACCCAATTACATGTAAAAATAGTTTCCCACATTTTTCAAAGAATATTGAGTCTCAAATTCCCTCCCTCCATTCTTCTGCCTCAACTCCCTACACCCCTTGAGACGGTAAACAATCTCGTACAGATTTTATATGCACCATCATGTAAAACAGTTTTCTAAAAAGAAAGTTGGGTTTGGTCTGGATTTAGACTCAGTTCTTTTGCTCTGGAAGCAGATGGCATTTGTTATCATGAGTCCTTTGGGATAGTTTTAGATCATTGTATTGCTGAAAATAGCAAAGTTATTCACAGTTGTTCATTGGAAAGTTTTCCTGCCACTGTACAAAGCTCTAAGTTGAGCATATCAAGGGAAATAATGAAAAAAAATGTGAAGGAAGGTGGTTTAGCAGTACTAGATATTAAGCTATACTATAAAGCACTGGTCATCAAAACAATATGGTACTGGCTACGAGACAGAAGGGAGGATCAGTGGAATAGAATTGGAGTAAGTGATGTCAGCAAAACAGTGTATGATAAACCCAAAGAGCCCACTTTTGGTACTGTTGTGAGGAAGATTAGTTAATTGATTAAGTATTGAGGTGGACCTAGCAGGAAGGCCTGGAGCATTCTATGATGGAATGAAGGAGGAGGAAGTAGTGCCTTGTGCCCTGAGAGAGAGACTCCATTAGTGGTGGGCAAAAACTGTTGCCAGCCCAGGGAGATCTCAGACCCTGCATCCTGATTTCCTTGGGATCCTGAGTGGAGGTGGATTTCCAGCAAGAGGAGAAGACCTACAGAGCAGAACCAAGCAGAGGAGGAGTTTGAGACCTGGTGGACAGCACCTCAAGTTCACTCACTCTACTTGGTATCTTGGACCACCTAGGATTTTGGCATCCTGTGAACCTCTTTGGAAAACTGTGAGAACCCTCAAAGCCACCCCTCTGATCCATAGCTGTGCTGTTCAAGTCTGGCTGGTACCAGGCTTGAATCAGCTTCCCAGAGACTGCACTGCTCCTTGGGCCCTGCCTGTTTAGATCACTAGATTAGAGTAGGGAAATCCTCCAAAAAATCCAGTATTTGACAAAAACTGCTGGGAAAATTGGAAAACAATATGGGAGAGATTAGGTTTAGTCTACACCAAGATAAATTCAGAATGGGTGAATGACTTGAATATAAAGAAGGAAACTATAAGTAAATTAGGCGAAGACAGAATAGGATACTTGCCAGATCTCTGGGTGTAAGAATGGGATTTATGCAAGGTGGATGGGAAAGGAAAGATTTAAAAACCAAGCAAGAGTTAGAAAAAATTACAAAATGTAAAATAGATAATTTTGATTACATTAAATTAAAAAGGTTTTGTACAAACAAAAACAATGCAACCTAAATTAGAAGGGAATCAACAAATTGGGAAAGCATCTTTATAACAAAAAAAACTCTGACAAAAGTCTAATTACTCAAATATATAAGGAGCTAAATCAATTGTACAAAAAAATCAAGCCATTCCCCAATTGATAAAAGGGCAAGAAATATGAATAGGCAATTTTCAGATGAAGAAATCAAAACTATCAATAAGCACATGAGAAAGTGTTCTAAATCTCTTATAATTAGAGAAATGTAAATCAAAACAACTCTGAGGTACCACCTCACACCTAGCAGATTGGCTAACATGACAGCAAAGGAAAGTGCTGAATGTTGGAGGGGATGTGGCAAAATTGGGACATTAATGCATTGCTGATAGAGTTGTGAATTGATCTAACCATTCTGGATAGCAATTTGTAACTATGCCCAAAGAGCGCTAAAAGACTGCCTACCCTTTGATCCAGCCATACCATTGCTGGGTTTATACCCCAAAGAGATAATAAGGAAAAAGACTTGTACAAAAATATTAATAAGCACACTTTTTGTGGTGGCAAAAAATTGGAAAATGAGGGGATGCCCTTTGATTGGGGAATGGCTAAACAAATTGTGGTATCTATTGGTGATGGAATACTATTGTGCTGAAAGGAATAATGAACTGGAGGAATTCCATGTGAACTGGAAAGACCTCCAGGAAGTGATGCAGAGTGAAAGGAGCAGAACCAGGAGAACATTGTACACACAGACTGATACATTGTAGCACGATCGAATGTAACTGACTTCTCTACTAGCAGCAATGCAGTGACTGTTGTGAGGAAGATTAGATTAGCTAGTGATTAGGGATTAAGGTGTACATAGCAGGAAGGAGCTGGAGCTGGGAATTCCAGGTTGGAATGAGGGAGCAGGAAGAAGTGACTTGTGCTCTGGGAAGGACTCCATTGGGGGTTAACACAAACTGTGGTTAGCCCTGGGAGCACTCAGAGTAAAAGGACATCCTGTATCCTGATTTTCCCCTGGGATCCTGAGTGGTGGCATCTAGCAAAGAGAGAAGATCAACAGTCCTGTATCAAGGAAGAGGAGAAAGTTTTGAGATCTGGTGGACAGAGTCTTGAGCACACCTTCTCTACTTGGTACCTGAGACAACCTTGGCTCTTGGCATCCAGAGATCATCAGTGGATTGCATTGAAAATCCCAAAGCCACAAAGCCCCTAGCTGAGCTGCTCAAGCCTGGCAGGTTCCAGGTCTGAGGCAGTCACCCAGAGACTCCACTGCTCCTTGGGCCCTGTCAGTTTAGATTACTAAATTAGTGTAGAAATAAGTCTTTCCTTTCCCTGTGGGTTATGTCATTAGATTTAAGGTTTTATAGTAGATATCCCTATCCCACCTTTTAGTTGTTCATAATTAAACCCAGTTATATCCTGTTACCTTGTCTGTTGAATTCAAGGCCTCTGGCCAGAGTGACAGTTGGCTAACAGTCATTTGTCAATTAGGAGCAGCTTGGCTGTTCAAGTCTTCAATGTCCAGGTCTAGTCTCTTATAAATCCCAGTGTGTGTTCCCACAAACCACTTAGTTTACTTATAATATCCCTGGTGACCCCATTACCCTTACTTATATTTCCCACATGACCCAGGACAATGCTGAGGGACTTGTGAGAAAGAACGCTAAACACACTCAGAGGAAGAACTACGACATTAGAAACACAAATTCCCCAAATTCCCAAGAAGCACATCAACCTCTCCAAAGGTTACTAATATAGGTTTTGTCCAACTAGTTTATGGACTTTTATAATGGTACTTTCTCCAGTCCAGGCATAGGACAGTACAAATAAAAACAGTGTAACAGAATATATAGCTAAGAGCCAAAACACAGTGACAGAAAGTGACAAAGAATAACAGAACACTCTCCCTCAACAGATCCCTCTTCTCAAAGGTAAATAGGACCTATAAAACTGTTGACATCATCCTAGGTGGGATTGTGGGTGAAGAAAATAGATTCAAGTAAGGAGATCCATCCCTGAGGCTTTTCAGAAAAGGAAGGATTCTGATTCTTCCAAATGTACAGATCTGTGGAAGAAAAATAGGCATCCACCTGGAAGGGTTGCTGTTACCCAGTCCAGGCCCTGCCTGATGCAGAGGCAGTTGGTAGGTGACAGCTGGCTGCCTGGAAGCCTGGCCCTGGCCTTGTGGATATTGATAAGGGGTGCCTTGCCGTGTATGGGCTGGACTCCTGACTGCCAGGTCCCCAAAGGGAGAGGGGAATAGAGGGATCCTGGAAAGGAGCCTGGTGCTGGTGCTGGTGGTTGGGGTAGGGCTCCCCCTAGGACAACCAGGGGTGGTTCCTCAGGATCCTCCAGGAGCACTGATGGGTTTTTGGCTTTCTCATTCCAGGGTTCCAAGGGGAGTAGGAGGCTGGGTAGCAACTGCTAGCTGATGTGAAGATAGGATTAACTTGTAGGAATAAGTTAGGGATAGTCTGGTTTTCTAGGGTTAATTGTATGATAATTAGATTAAGTCTACATTGCCCATCTTTAGATCTAATCACCAAAGGTGAGACTATCTCCAATTCTAGGAGGTCTGTAACCCACTAGAGTGTGCTAGAGTGGGTGACAAATCAGAATCAACTGACTACCCCCTAGACAGTACTATGAGAAGTGTCTATTGTGATTGGACACGAAAATTAGGGGGAAGGCACAGGAAGTGAGGTATAAGCGACCCCTTTAATTTCTGCTGGAGAAGGTCTTCTGGTGAAGAGGGCTGCTGGTGAAGGAGTTCTGGTTCGTGGAGGAGTGCTGGCTGGAGCACTGAGACCTTGGTGAGACTATTTTCAATATCTTCTTTAGAAGTCCACGTGGTGAGTTTAAAGACTGAATCTTCCTGAACTTCTTTTAAGGAACTTCCCTTTAATAGACTCTGTGAATGAAGCTTTGCTTCATTCTCCTCGGGGCCTCTGGCCCTCTGACTCTCAACTGAGGGTTAATTAGATCTACCTGGATTAATTAGAGGATTGTAGTAAATTATCTACTGTGTTAGTCTTATTTCCTTATTCCCTCTCTCTCTTCTGAATTGTAAATAAACTTCCATAAAGTTAATTTTGACTTGAGATTATTCTTTTTTTTTTTTTTTAACTCTTAACTTCTGTGTATTTGACTTATAGGTGGAAGAGTGGTAAGGGTAGGCAATGGTGGTCAAGTGACTTGCCCAGGGTCACACAGCTGGGAAGTGTCTGAGGCCGGATTTGAACCTAGGACCTCCTGTCTCTAGGGCTGGCTCTCAATCCACTGAGCTACCCAGCTGCCCCAGTTTGAGATTATTCTTAATTGAGGATTGATAATAGTTCAAACCTCTGGCGACCACCTTTTAATATATTTACCACAAAACCCCTTTTCCCTCCTTACATTTTAAGGAAGGGAATTTTGAGAGAAGCCCTGAGAAAGGATTCTGGGTACAAAGGAATTGTGGATCCACAATTGGAAATAACTGAACTTCCTTCTTGGATTTTCACCAAGTTGGAGGGAGGTTTTGTCTCTGACTACAATTCCTATCAAGCTGAAGGAGGAGTTTTGCTCTAAGAGATTCTCCCTGGAAAGTTCAGATTTTCGTGAAGAAAATCTTCACCATCCAGGTGGAGGGTTTGCTTGGAAGAAACTAATTTCCCTGAGACCAGTCTTCACCTTCATCTGGCAGTGATCCATCTAGCAGAATTCTATTGGCTAAGGTCATTCAAAGCTTCCCACCAATAACTTTGAGTTACTTAGCACAAAAGCCAAACCCAGAGTTTTGTTCCTTTTCTTCCCCTCTTAATTACTGTTGTGAAGTTAGATTAAGTCAGACAGCATGGGAGGTTTTCTTATATAGCACAGGCAGGATTAAGCAGGGCCAAGAGAAGAAAATGAAGGCTCTCTTTTCCAGAGACTTAGACAGTTGGGTGGAGTTAGTTTGGGTAGGTTTAGGGTCATCCCTACCAGTTCCTTTTGTTCCTTTTTACAATAAACTTCAAAACTTTTCATAAACCAAGAGTTTGTGCTTCCCTGGCCCTGGGGAGTTCCCAGGAGGGTCGTAATGCCCAACATCCCTCTAGGACTCTTCCATAATACAAACTCTCTCCTTAGCTATTTTTAGCGAATCAAATCAAGAACTCAAAGCACCCTCCTTACCAGTAAGTATGAGAGCTGAAATAGCAAAGTGCCTTCACAGAACAACACAAGGGCAACACACATAGCCAGGACCCATCCACACCCCCCCAAATGACAGGATACACAGGACAACTGAGAACCTACACAAGGGAGGTTGGAGCTGAGTAAAAACACACTGAATGTGAGCGGGCAGTTACTGGTCGCCACTCAAGCTGGGGAAAGACAAGGGCTGAGGAAGGCACAGGAAGTAAAGTAAAACTGTTTATGAAGAGCTTCCGGGTTAGGTATAGACTTATCTAATGGGTAAGTTCAAGTACTAAGAGGCGGGACATAAGTTCAGGCTGCCAAGTCCAGCCTGTGAGGTGAGGAGGGAATAGAGGTGTCAGTGCAGGGCTCCACATCTGTTCCAGTAATGCTCACAGCTAAGAGGCATCCACGGAAGGGGCAAAGGCAAGGAGCTGAACTGGTTTGGTGTGGCCACCAATCAAAGCAGATTCACTGCTCGACTTGCCCTTCCCCAGGGTAGGCGGTTTTAGAGGAGGCGGTTCTTTCTGAGCTCTTCACCTCCAGCAGCTAAGAAAGGCCTCCGACTGCCATTGGTGGCATCCTGAGAGTCTCTCCCTCCACTGTCCTGTGCTTGGAGCACTCCAGCGCTTGCCTGTCCTTGGCTATCCAGTTAGCTTATGGCTATTGCTAAACTTTCCCTAATTCTCTTATAACTAGTTCAGGAGTCACTCAGCTGCCGAGGCCACTGGCCCCCTCCTCCGGGGGTGCCAGGCAAACTGAAAGGCTGCCATTGGGTTGGGTGAAGAGGAGTGACAGGAAGTGACATGGAGAAAACTGCCTTCAAAAGGCTGCTCCAGGGTTCGGCCATTTTCTCTGTGTCAGCGAGCCAGACCGGAGGACGCTTTCCCTGGGCCCTGCCTCGGCTTGCTGGGCGAGTGGCTGAGGTTCCCGCCTTTGGAAGAGGCTGCGCAGGCTGAAGACACCACGGGGACTTCCGGCTGAGGATTTCCGGGAAATCTGGGGAAGTCCCCCCACTAGGCCAGCGGGATCTCCCACAGGCGAATCCAGTAAACTGTGTGGGAAAGTCTGGCCACAGGCTTAGCATCTCGGCACCGAATGGCAAATGTTCTCAGATCCCGGCAGCGATGACCAGGAGGGGGCGCTTCGCCCCGCTGGTGGGGGCCGCCTGCCGCTCCCATCCCCCCATCTCCGCAAGCCCTCAGATGCCTTTGAACTGCACTGAACGTCCAGGCAGTCCTAGCTAAAGGCTGATACTGTTGCCAGCACTGACTGTATCCTTCCTGCAGGCCGGACGGGGAGTAGAAGACTTGGAAAAACCAGCTGGGGAAGCCGAGTCTGGCTCTCTGCAGGCCGTCTCGGAGCTCCCTCCGTCTCTGCGCTGGCTCCTTCTCCTCTTGTCTGGCCATCTGGGCCAGCCAGCAATGGGAAGGGACCCGCCGCAGGAGCCGCGGCAGGCTCCAGGGCAAAGCCCATGAAAACAGGCCCTGAGCAGCTCCAGCGTCATCCCGAAGCTCTCGAACCCTAACCCCGGCGGCCCCCTTCTCTAACAGGCTTTCAGGCAGGGACTGGGCCAGCTGGGCCCTGGAGGGAGGGGGGAGGGGAAGGGGGCGGGCTTCCTCGGGTTTGATCTTCTCCACTTACTTCCTCCACTCAGCCTGCCCGCAGGGGGAGGGGGGAGCTAGAGAGCGTTCTCATCCCACCCGCGGGGGCAGGGCGGCCGGCAGTGCCCGGGGAGGCCGGAGCATTTTCCTAAACTGGGGGAGCTCCGGCCTGAGCAGCCCGGAGTAGGCCGAGAGGAGGAGGGGGC
>NW_025388611.1:2434-6915 GCF_016433145.1 Gracilinanus agilis | reverse complement strand
ATTATCACCTCTATTATTCAACATAGTACTTAGCAGTAGCAATTAGAGAAGGAAAAGAAATTGAAGGTATCAAAATAGGCAAGGAGGAGACTAAGCTATCACTCTTTGCAGATGATATGATGGTATACTTAAAAAATCCCAGAGAATCAACTAAGAAGCTGGTAGAAATAATTAACAACTTTAGCAAAGTTGCAGGATACAAAATAAATGCACATAAATCATCAGCATTTCTATATATTCCCAACACATCACAGCAACAAGAGGTAGAAAGAGAAACACCATTTAAAATTACCCTAGACAAAACAAAATACTTAGGGATCTATCTACCAAAACAAATACAGGAATTATACGAACATAACTACAAAACACTTTCCAAAAAAGTAAAACTAGATATAAACAATTGGAAAAAACTTGAGTGCTCATGGGTAAGATGAGCTAACATAATAAAAACGTCCATTCTACCCAAATTAATTTACTTATTTAGTACCATACCTGTCAAACTACCAAAAACCTTTTTTACTTCATTAGAAAAAACTATAACACAATTTATTTGGAAGAACAAAAGATCAAGAATATCAAGGGAAATAATGAAAAAAAACGTGAAGGAAGGTGGTTTCTCAATACTGGATATTAAGCTATACTATAAAGCAGCAGTCATCAAAACAATATGGTACAGGTTAAGAGATAAAAGGGAGGATCGGTGGAATAGACTTGGGGTAAGTGCTGTCAGCAAGACAGTGTATGATAAACCCAAATAGCTCAACTTTGGGGACAAAAATTCACTATTTGACAAAAACTGCTGGGAAAATTGGAGAACAATATGGGAGAGATTAGGTTTAGATCAACATCTCACACCATACACCAAGATAAATTCAGAATGGGTGAAAGACTTAAATATAAAGAAGGAAACTGTAAGTAAATTAGGTGAACACAGAATAGTATACTTGTCAAATCTTTGGGAAAGGAAAGATTTTAAAACCAAGAAAGAGAAAATTACAAAATGTAAAATAAATAATTCTGATTATATTAAATTAAAAAGCTTTTCTACAAAGAAAAACAATGCAATCAAAATCAGAAGGGAAACAACAAACTGGGAAAAAATCTTTATAATAAAAAATTCTGACAGAAATCTAATTACTCAAATATACAAGGAGCTAAATCAATTGTATAAAAAATCAAGCCATTCCCCAATTAATAAAAGGGCAAGGGACATGAATAGGCAATTTTCAGATAAAGAAATCAAAAGTATCAATAAGCACATGAGAAAGTGTTCCAAATCTCTAATAATTAAAGAAATGTAAATCAAAACGACTCTGAGGTATCACCTCACACCTAGCAGATTGGCTAAAATGATAGGAGGGGAGAGTAATGAATGCTGGAGGGGATATGGCAAAATTGGGACATTAATGCACTGCTGGTGGAGTTGTGAACTGATCCAACCATTCTGGAGGGCAATTTGGAACTATGCCCAAAAAGCGATAAAAGAATGCCTGCCCTTTGATCCAGCAATACCATTGCTGGGATTGTACCCCAAAGAGATCAAAGATAAACAGACATGCACAAAAATATTTATAGCTGCGCTCTTTGTGGTGGCAAAAAACTGGAAAGCAAGGGTATGCCCTTCAATTGGGGAATGGCTGAACAAATTGTGTTATATGTTAGTGATGGAATACTATTGTGCTAAAAGGAATAATAAACTGGAGGAATTCCATGTGAACTGGAAAGACCTCCAGGAATTGATGCAGAGTGAAAGGAGCAGAGCCAGGAGAACATTGTACACAGAGACTGATATATTGTGGTAAAATCGAATGTAATGGACGTCTGTACTAGCAACAATGCAATGACCCAAGACAATTCTGAGGGATTTATGGAAAGGAACACTATCCACATTCAGAGGAAGAACTACAGGAGTAGAAGCACAGAAGTAAAACAACTGTTTGGACACTTGGGTTGATGAGGACATGATCGGGGATGTAGACCTGAAAAGACCACACCCATGTAACTATCAATAATGTGTAAATAAGTCTTGACTGACCACACATATTAAAACCAGTGGAAATGTGAATTAGCTACAGCAGAGTGGGACGGGGGGGTTGAGGGGATGAAGGAGAAAGTAAAAACATGACTTATGGGGGCAGCTGGGTAGCTCAGTGGATTGAGAGCCAGGCCTAGAGACAGGAGGTCCTAGGTTCAAATCTGGCCTCAGACACTTCCCAGCTGTGTGACCCTGGGCAAGTCACTTGACCCCCATTGCCTACCCTTACCAATCTTCCACCTATAAGTCAATACACAGAAGTTAAGGGTTTAAAAATTTTTTAAAAAAAAAATTTTTTTTAAAACATGACTTATGTAACCATGGAAAATTTTTCTAAAAACAAAAAATTATTAAAAAAAAAAAGCTGAAGGGATTCAGGAGGAAGCTTTAGGCAACTACTTCCTCCCAAGATGGATGCCTCCAGTTTCCCTCAGGAAATAAAAGAGAATTATTCCTTCCCCTTCACCTTTGCATAGTTTTTTCAACACAAAGATTCTCCAGAGGGTCTAATTAGGTAACCAAGGATTTTATTAATGTTTCAGGGTGGTCTGGAAGGAGAGAGGGGATTGGGGTTTCTGACAACTGCTAGGGAGAAGCTCAAGGTGAGGGAGGGTCTCAGGAATAGGTGAGACTGAGAGAGAACCTGCTCTCTCAGCCTGGGAATATTTGGCTGTTTTTAAGGTAGAGGGTATACTAAGGGGATATTTGAATTCAAGGATGTCCTACTTGCCTATTGGGGAAAACTAAACCCACAAAGTCTTTTCACTAAAAACCCAAAGTCACCCTGCCTCCCAGAGCCCGGGGAAAACAAGCAGGGAAAAACAGGGAAATAATATGGAGAAGGTCAGGGAGAGGTCCAGAGAAATTAGCTAGGTACAAATTATCCAAAGACAATGCACAGGCCAAGGCAAACCAAAAGCCAAAATAGAGCTCTGGTTGATCCTTCCACTCTGTTCAAGCATCAGGGACCAACTGAACTTTCAGAATTCTAAGGCTCAACTGCCAGAAGTTTTCAGTTGGGCTCCCTGCAAGAGCAAAACCTCTCTTGCATCTTTTGCATTACACCACTCTTCCACCCAGGAGCCAATACACAGAAGTTAAGGGTTAAAAAAAAAAAAAGATAGAAGGTAAGAATTCAATAAAATAAATAAACATGTTCTTTATCCAATGATAAATGTGTTGATATAAGAACTGAACTTCATTGATTTGAACATCTTTGCTAAACATAAAGCCAAAAGATTTATCAGTGGAATATATTAAATACACAAGACCCAGAAGAAGTTAAAACTATAGTGTTTTTGGTTTTTTTTTTTAGATTTTTAATTACCTTTTATATATATATGTATTATCTTTTTTAAAACATTTATTAATATTCGTTTTTAACATGGTTACATGATTCATGCTCCTACTTTCCCCTTCACCCCCCGCACTCCCCCCCCCACCCATGGCCGTTGCACATTTCCACTGGTTTTAACATGTGTCATTGATCAAGACCTATTTCCAAATTGTTGTTAGTTGCAATGGTGTGGTAGTTTCGAGTCTACATCCTCAATCACGTTCACCTCAATCCATGTGTTCAAGCAATTGTTTTTCTTATATGTTTCCTCTCCTTCAGGCCTTCCTCTGAATGTGGGTAGCTTTCTTTACCATAAATCCCTCAGAACTGTTCTGTGTCATTGCTGCTGGTACAGAAGTCCATTGCATTTTATTTTACCATAGTATATCAGTCTCTGTGTAGAGTGTTCTGGCTCTGCTCCTTTTGCTCTGCATCAGCTCATGAAGGTCTTTCCAGTTCACCTTGAATTCCTCTAGTTTATTATTCCTTTGAGCATAATAGTATTCCATCACCCACATATACCACAGTTTGTTCAGCCATTCCCCAATTGAAGGACATACCCTCTTTTCCAGTGTTCTGCCACCACAAAAAGCGCAGCTATAAATATTTTTGTACAAGTCTGTTTATCTATGATCTCTTTGGGGTACAAACCCAACAATGGTATGGCGGGATCAAAGGGCAGGCATTTTTTTATAGCCCTTTGAGCATATTTCCAAATTGCCAGCCACAATGGTTGGATCAGTTCACAACTCCACCAGCAGTACATTAATGTCCCAATTTTGCCACATCCCCTCCAGCATTCATTACTCTCCCCTTCTTTCATTTTAGCCAATCTGCTAGGTGTGAGGTGATACCTCAGAGTTGTTTTGATTTGCATTTCTCTAATTATTAGAGATTTAGAACACTTTCTCATGTGCTTATTGATACTTTTGATTTCTTTACCTGAAAATTGCCTATTCATGTCTCTTGCCCATTTATCAATTGGGGAATGGCTTGATTTTTTTTAATTTATTTTTAACATTTATTAATATTCATTTTTAACATGGTTACATGATTCATGCTCCTCCTTTCCCCTTCACCCCCCCCCCGCACTCCCCCCACCCATGGCCG
>NW_025388611.1:2056-2349 GCF_016433145.1 Gracilinanus agilis | reverse complement strand
GAGTCCACACCCTCAATCATGTCCACCCTGACCCATGCGTTCAAGCAGTTGTTTTTCTTATATGTTTCATCTCCTGCAGTCCTTCCTCTGAATGTGGGTAGCGTCTTTACCATAAATCCCTCAGAATTGTCCTGGGTCATTGTATTGCTGCTGGTACAGAGGTCCATTACATTCAATTTTACCACAGTATATCAGTCTCTGTGTACAGAGTTCTTCTGGCTCTGCTCCTTTCACTCTGCATCTGTTCCCGGAGGTCTCTCCAGTTCGCCTGGAACTCCTCCAGTTTATTATTC
>NW_025388611.1:0-1966 GCF_016433145.1 Gracilinanus agilis | reverse complement strand
TGCATCAGTTCCCGGAGGTCTCTCCAGTTCGCCTGGAACTCCTCCAGTTTATTATTCCTTTTAGCACAATAGTATTCCATCACCCGCATATACCACAGTTTGTTCAGCCATTCCCCAACTGAAGGACATACCCTCCTTTTCCAATTTGTTGCCACCACAAAAAGCACAGCTATGAATATTTTCATACAAGTCTGTTTATCTATGATCTCTTTGGGGTACAAACCCAGCAATGGTATGGCTGGATCAAAGGGCAGGCAGTCTTTTATAGCCCTTTGAGCATGATTCCAAATTGCCAGCCAGAATGGCTGGATCAGTTCACAGCTCCACCAGCAATGCATTAATGTCCCAATTTTTCCATATCCCCTCCAGCATTCATTACTCTCCCCTCCTATCATTTTAGCCAATCTGCTAGGTGTGAGGTGATACCTCAGAGTTGTTTTGATTTGCATTTCTCTAATTATTAGAGATTTGGAACACTTTCTCATATGCTTATTGATACTTTTGATTTCTTTACCTGAAAATTGCCTATTCATGTCTCTTGCCCATTTATCAATTGAGGAATGGCTTGATTTTTTATACAATTGCTTTAACTCCTTGTATATTTGAGTAATTAGACCCCTGTCAGAGTTTTTCGTTATAAAGATTTTTTCCCAATTTGTTGTTTCCCTTCTGATTTTGACTACATTGTTTTTGTTTGTACAAAAACTTATTAGTTTAATATAATCAAAACCATTTAATTTACATTTTGTAATTTTCTCTAACTCTTGCTTGGTTTTAAAGTCTTTCCTTTCCCAGAGATCTGACAAGTATACTATTCTGTGTTCACTTAGCTTATTTATAGTTTCCCTCTCTATATTCAAGTCATTCACCCATTCTGAATTTATCTTGGTGTAGGGTGTGAGATGTTGATCTAGACCTAATCTCTCCCTTATTGTTTTCCAAATTTCCCAGCAGTTTTTGCCAAATAGTGGATTCATGTCCCAAAAGTTGGGCTCTTTGGGTTTATCATACACTGTCTTGCTCATGTTATTTACCCCAAGTCTATTCCACTGATCCTCCCTTCTGTCTCTTAGCCAGTACCATATTGTTTGATGACTGCTGCTTTATAGTATAGTTTAATATCTGGTACTGCTAGGCCCCCTTCCTTCACATTTTTTTCATTAATTCCCTTGATATTCTTGATCTTTTGTTATTCCAAATGAACTTTGTTATACTTTTTCCTAATTTAGTAAAGAAGTTTTTTGGTAGTTTGATAGGTATGGCACTAAATAGGTAAATTAATTTGGGTAGAATGGTCATTTTTATTATGTTAGCTCATCCTACCCATAAGCAATCGATGGCTTTCCAATTGTTGAGATCCAGTTTTTTGTTTTTTGTTTTTTGTTTTTTAATTTTAAACCCTTAACTTCTGTGTATTGACTTATAGGTGGAAGATTGGTAAGGGTAGGCAATGGGGGTCAAGTGACTTGCCCAGGGTCACACAGCTGGGAAGTGTCTGAGGCCAGATTTGAACCTAGGACCTCCTGTCTCTAGGCCTGGCTCTCAATCCACTGAGCTATCTAGCTGCCCCCGAGATCCAGTTTTATTTGTTTGGAAAGTGTTTTATAGTTGTTTTCATATAATTGCTATGTTTGTTTTGGTAGATAGATTCCTAAGTATTTTATATTGTCTAGGGTGATTTTAAATGGTGTTTCTCTTTCTACCTCTTGTTGCTCTAATGTGTTGGAAATATACAGAAATGCTGATGATTTGTGTGCATTTATTTTGTATCCTGCAACTTTGCTAAAGTTGTTAATTATTTCTACCAGCTTCTTAGTTGGTTCTCTAGGATTTTTTAAGTATACCATCATATCATCTGCAAAGAGTGATAGCTTAGTCTCCCCCTTGCCTATTTTGATACCTTCAATTTCTTTTCCTTTTCTAATTGCTACTGCTAAGTACTATGTTGAATAATAGAGGTGATAAT
>NW_025388610.1:0-4837 GCF_016433145.1 Gracilinanus agilis | reverse complement strand
ATATTTGTATATTATATATTATATTTGTATATTATATATTTATTATGTATACAAACACACAAATTTATATATACAAACACACATGTTTAATTTTATATATTTTATATTCTCATATATTATATTTTAATATCATATGTATTTATTATGTATACACACAAAAATTATATATACAAACACGTACATGCAAATACATGTACAACTATATATACATGCATGTATACGTACATGCATACATATTTATGAGTGTATGCGAAATTAATAAAACAGTAAAATTACAATATAGCTGCACTCAGCTTTGCTCTGTGGACCATTCACAAAAGAATTTATTCTGAGTCTAGGAGGAAGCCGAGATGCTCTGTAATGATTGAAATAGAAGCCTTCTTCTCGAGTCCCATTGCCCCAACTCAGGCAATTTTATGCCACAGCCCTGACTTGTTTACTCTAAGCACAGCAGAGAAGGAGAACGTTATTTCAGGTCTTTCTGCCCTAATTAAATTTCATCAGGGGGGAATCTGCTTGTTTTTCTTGGGTTTGAATAAGCAGCGCCACTCGTTTCATTAGCCTGGGTCCACTGAGCAGGGTTGTTAGGCACGGGAATGGCAGCTGTTTGAAAGCAAGCAGGCCAATGGCCAGCTGTTAAAATCAGCGTTATTACTATTGATTTGTAAGGTAACTCGAGTTCTGCATTCTCTGACCCGGTGGGAAGGGAGGGTGGATGCTGACTTCCATCAATGCCTTCATTTTCTCAAGTCCCAGGCTTTGCTTTCCGACCTGCTGTACCTGCTGGTGAACCGGCGACAAATAATGAACTCTCTCCCAATTCCTTGGACCTAAGTTGTTGGTTCACTGGCCACAAAGATATCCCATGTTTCTCATTTCGCTTACTTCTTCCATCTGAAAATAAATAAAGATTAAAAAGATTAAAGCTCAAAACATTTTGTCCAATATTCTGAGAGTCATAATCTCTTTGCTTACAAAAGATAAACCTCAAAACCCTGAGTCGGATTCAATCTGTTCAGATTATGACAAAACCAAGTACTACCATTTCCACATGAACTTTGACAGGACTGTCTTTCCCAGGAGAACAAATCTGCAAAACAACACCCTCCCCAACACAAATTCCAAAATGTTGCTCAATACCCATGAAATGTTGCTTGGAGCTGTGGAAGGAATACTGTATTGGCATCCCAGGCCCTAGGTTGGAATCCCACCCAAGCCACTGTCTAGCTGTTTGTCCTGGGATAAGTCACTCAACTCCTCAGGGCCTCAGTTTTCTCATATGCAAAATAAGGGAGCTGAACTAGATAATTTCTTTCTTTTTTTAAAAAATTGATTTTAATTGAGTTTTATAGTTTTATATCAATGCAATTTTATTTTTAGTTATTTTTTCCCATTTTTTGTTGTCATGCAAAACACACTTCCATGTTGGTCATTGTTGTAAGAACAAAGTCATACATAACCAAAATCTCAAAACAAAACCAAAGATACACTGATGTGAAAGACGTCACCAACAATTCCTTCTCTGGAGGTGGAGAGCATTCCCTGTCATAGCTCTTTCAGGATTGTTCTAGATCATTACATTGCTGAGAGTAGCCAAGTTTTCACAGATAGTCATCATCCAATATTGCTGATGTTGTGTGCAGTGTTCTCCCAGTTCTGCTTATTTCACTCTGCATTATAAATCAGATAATTTCTAAGCCATCTTCCAACTCATAATCTCTCATCCTACTGAGGTAGGGGAGACCCTAGAGTTTGTCTTAAGTAAATGGCTTTCCTTGAAAACAAGAGATTGATAAAGAGTAAGAAAACTTGGATTCTAGCACCATTCTGTCATTCACCCCAAAGCATACAACATTGGGTTACCATCTTATCCTTACTTCCAATCAGTCCTGTTGATACTAAAATTAAAATTAGTTGTAATCATCATCAGAAAACAACTTTTGAGTCAGGGATGCCATGATATGAAAGATTTCCCTCCCCTTTCCATCTTTCCTCTCCTCCTGTCTTCTTTCTCCTTCCCAGAAACCACCTAATTCAGTCATTAACCCTCTCCTTTGACCATTTGTCATCTGATCTCTGCTTGAAAATCTCTAAGAAGAGAGAAGAACTAACTCACTACCTCCTGAGAAGGCACATTCTAATTTGGAGCAGCTCCAGTTGTTAGGAATTACATGGATAGGAATTAGAGTTAAAAAGATTTGTTTGTGGGTAATTGTACCTTAGCACTCCTATAATCATATTGACAAAGCATTGTTACTATGAGCCATCCCTCAGGAAATACAAATAATTCTGTTATTCAGTACCCTACATTTTTATGTCACATATTGAAATGGAAAATTATACCATAATGGGAATTCATATTCATTATTAATATATGAGTGTATATATTTATTCAACCAATATTTTTTAAGTGCTAGGCACTCAGGGAAATACAAAGAAGAAACTACAGACTGGCAGGACTTTTTGGAGTTTATGGCTAGTAGCGGGAGAAAAAACAAACGAGAAGACTAAAATAAGAGCCAGTGGAAAGAATCAAAGTAGGAAGAGCTCTGAGGGGACAGAGGAAGGAGAGATGGCTTTCTTGCTTCTTTCAAAATGAAGTGATTTATTAAATTCTCTCCCCACCCTCCTAAGAAATGGGCATCTTTCTCCTTTGCTACCCATCCTGCCCAAGCCCCAACAGAATGGAAACACCTTTCAAGTTCATAATTGTTTGAAGTAGAATCTATTGGGACCTGCCCCAAATTTCTATTTCCTTTTTTCTCTTCCATCATTTAAGTGTGTCTAGTTACTGCCTTTTCCTTGGAAAAAAGGAAAGATCTTATGTTCTTCAAGAAAGACTGAATTCATTCTTCCTCATAACCCTTCTTCCCAGTTCTGTCCACTCTGACATTGGTAGACTTCTGAAAGAGAATACTTTTTGCCCTTTTTTTGGCAGTTACATACAACTCTGGAAAAGAATGAAATGATTCTCCAAGTATTTGGGCTTTTAAGCATTAACAGGAAAAGAAGGAAAGAAGAGAGCTCAGAGCCTTGTTCTGTTACAAAGACATCCAGGGCAATTCTGTTAATCAGTTAGAGGGATTCTTCCCAGATGGCTGACTTGAAAGTGTTGAAATGACCAATTCCTTAATTGGTTTGCCCTTCTCAACACAGAGACAGATGTAGCTGTACTGGCCATTAGGTGGTGTTTGGCTTTTAGGGGGGAAAATGGGGGTAAAGTGTGAATTATCTTAATTGTCCCTGGTGACTCAGTAAATTGGCCATGAGGGAAAGGCCAGATCTTGACATCTCAAGAAGGGAATTTTCAAATTCCTGATCAATTTTGTAAGTGGAAGGATAGCCATGCCTATTCACTAGAAGACATATACTGCAGCTGAAACATAAATACTTTGGCCATGTAATGAAAAGGCAGGATACATTGAAAAAGACTCTGATGCTGGGAAAAATCAAAGGCAAGAGAAGGTGATGACAAGGGATGAGATGGATAGATCACATCATTGAACCTGCAGATATGAGCTTGGGCAGATTTTGGGAGATAATAGAGGACACAAAGGACTGGTGTGGTATAGTCCACAGGTTTACCAAGAGTCAGATGTGACTGAATGAAAACAAAACTTTTGTGTGATCAGACCTGTTTGATCACTTCATAAACAACTGAAGAAAACAGGTTCCACTGTTCCTTTCTGAGGTCAGAAAAGCAGCATATGTCCAGAAAAGGATGTGATGAAATGGCCTTTCCCTCACCATCAATGGAGACTGCCTTCTTATAAAGGGAGACTTCTCTTATATAAAAGGGAAACTGTAAAGTCACACAGTAGAGTTTAGAAGGGCACTGCTCTGGGGTAAGAAACCAGCACCTTAGCAAAGGGAAAGTGGGCAGCCCTGGTAGTTGGGGCCAGATAGAAGTTGTATTGATTATACTAAGTCTTATTCTCTCAGAGAAAAGCTGGTCATAGTTCTCCTTCAGAGTTTAAGGGTTTGTGTTATCTCCACATTGGCTAAAACCTCCTATTTACTATATTCCCCATCAGATAGGAAGAATTCATAGCAAGAGAAGGGAAACACTGGGGTCAACTGGTGCCTTTTTAATTCATCCAGTTGCAATTATACAGCCAATCAAAGAGGCTGCTATCCAACTCATGATTAACAGAGCAAAGCCAATTATAGAATGTCTGCGCATGCTCCAAATATCTCTGAGGCACTTCCATTATAAGTCATCCTGACTCTCTGGATGTAGATCCTCCCCTCCTTTTCCACATTGGGGGATTATATCAGCTGAGCACACTGATTGATGCCTGTTTACCAGCCCCCAGTGTTGATTGGATCTGTCTGAGTCCTGACTTCTGACAAATCAGTGATCTTAAGGCAAGGGATTTTTAACCCTTTCTTGTGTTATAGACACCTTGGCAATCTGGTGAAGCTTAATAATCCCCTTTTCATAATAATATTTTGGAATGCATCAAATAATATATATATATAGGATTGCAAAGGAAACCAACTATTTTGACATATAGTTTCCAACATATTTTAGACCAAACCAATTTGTTTAAAGAGTAAGACATAGGAACAGTTAGGTGATTCAGTGGATTGAGAGCCAGGGCTACAGACAGGAGGTCCAGGGTTTAAATTTGATCTCAGGCCCTTCCTAGCTGTGTGGCCCTTGGGCAAGTCACTTAACCCCTATTGCCTAGCCCTTATTGTTCTGCCTAGGAACCAATACACAGTATTGATTCTAAGTAAGGGTTTAAAAAAAAGAGTAAGAAAAAAAAAAGGGGAAGGAAAGAAAAGAAAAGAAAGAAAGGAAAGAAAGGAAAAGAAAGGAAAAAAGAAAAGG
>NW_025388609.1:0-4926 GCF_016433145.1 Gracilinanus agilis | reverse complement strand
CAGGCCATCCCGGGGACTCCAGGCTCCCTGTAGAGGCAGCAAAGTAGTCCCAGTGAGTCTCTCTGGGGAAGCTCCTCCATCTTTCCCAGCTTCATCTCCCCACTCAGGCTCCTGCACCAACTTTATGGCCCCCTGAATGGAGCTCCAGCCCTTCTCCACGGGTCTCCCTGACCCCCTTGGCCCAGGGAATGTCTGACTTCTCTGCCCTCCTGAGCAGCAGGAGCTGGCCTGGAGCCCCCCTCCTGGGGCCCTGCCTCCACTCTTTCTCCAGTGTACAAAAGCCCATCTTCCTCACTGCCTTTGGGCTCCCTCTCTGGGCCAATCACTCTTGGTGGGCCTGAGAAGAAGCTGCCTGGATCTCCCTCCCAGCTCCAGCTCAGGATCTGGTCAGCCCCATCCTTCCTGGCTCTGGCCCTGGGCCTTTGAAGCCTGAGCTGGGGAGGGAGAAGGGACCCAGAAGGGCTGAGGTGTTCCCTCCTCTTCCTAGCCTGAGGCTGCCCCACAGGACTCTCCTTGGGGTGAGGGGCCCCAGGAGGTACCCAGGGTCAGGCCTGCTGCCAGCAGAGGGAGAAGGGCAGCTTGGGAGGAAAAGAAGACCTGGAGGACCACTGAGACCCCTCCTCTGTGCCTCCTCATGCCCCCTCCCTTCTTCCATCCTCCCAGACCCCCAAGAGGCAGCAGGGCCTTCAGATCCCCCATGGGAGGGACCCAGGCAGAGCCCAAACCTCTCTGGCAGGGAAGCGGCCTGAGGGCTCTGCCAGAAGTGGGGGTGGGTGGGAAGGAAGCATGGGGAAGGGGAGCCCAGGAAGGGGCTGGGAAGGCACAGGGTCCTACAGCCTGGCCAGGAGAGCAGGGGACAGAGCCTGTGACTCTCTGGCACAGCTGAGGCTGGGAATCCCTAAAGAGAACTGGAGCTGGGGAGCCCAAGGCCTGGGTCTTGATGGGGACCAGCCCAAAGGCCCCAGGGGCCAAAGAGGGGTACCAGGAAAGGATTTTGGCTCCTGGGGGGGGGGTCAGGGCAGGAAGGCAGAGCTCTGGGATCCTCCCAGAGGGCCAGATCTGAGGGCAGGACAGAGAAGACTCTAAGCAAGAGCTGAGGGTCAGGACACCTGGGTCAGGAATTCCCTGGGCCCCTAGAATGGCCCATCTCTCCCCCTAGACCCCTCCTCAAACTCTAGATTCCACCCCAGGTTGGGATTCCCCCTGGGCCACCACCACCAGGCTGGGCAGGAGAGAGCCCCCTTCCCCCTGCATCCAACCTGTCTTCCCTCCCCCACATTCCTAGGGACCCTCCCCTTCCCTCCCCCACCCAAACAGCCTAAATACAACCTGAGGAAGGTGAGGGCAGCAGAGAGCTCCTGGGGGAGAGCAGGCCTCCATGGAGAGGGGTTATGGGGGGGCTGAGGGGATGTGAGACTCATGAGGGGCCATTTGCGGGTTGGGGTGGTAGTTTGAACCATCTCAGGAGAATTGGGCAGGTGAATGGGGGGGTCAGTATAGGTGGGGGGAGGAGGGGGAGGGATGGAAGGAAAGGGAAGAGAGCTTAAACACGTGACCCCGTAGGGAATCTTCTGAGTCTAGGTAGGAGCTGGGACCCTGCATCAGCCAAAGCTCTGCCCAGGAATTCTCCTGACCTTTGGACTGTAGGTTAGGACAGTGGTCAGAATTCAGAGTACCAATTAAATGGACCGATCAAGAAATAACATGGCCACGAGTCTGGTGCCTGAGCACAGACGTTACAATATTAATAAATACGTCAATAATACTTTCAAGATCAGACCATACCTGGGAGGCCACAGGAAAGGATGTAAGAAGGGCAGAAGGACAGAGAAATAAAGGCAAGCAGGAAGGGGCAGGGGGGGCTCCTGCTCAAACATTTCCTGAATGCAGGCGAAGCTCTGGCTGGGGCCAGTTTGGCTGCTGGAGAATCCCATGTTTAGGGAGCTAGTTAGACCCTAGAGAGAGCAACAGTGTAGGTCCGGCCTGCTGAGCCAGGCTGAAGTGCTATTAGTGAGCCTCTCTCAAAGGACAGTTTTTAGGCAGTTTAAAGGTTGATAGTTAAACTGCTCTCCTATCTTTGTCAAGTCCTACATTTATCCCTATACCAGAATAGAGCTCGCCCAAGGGGCGCAGGAGCAGGAGCTTGGGGGGCCCAGAGGCTGGGAGGCAGGACTGCTGGGTCCTTACAGGGTGTGGTAAAGCTGCAGCCAGTACTGGCCTTCTGGACACCCCATCCGGGCAGGACGTTTTAGCAGAAAAAAAAGATCCCAAAGAGGAAGCAGAAGGCCACAGCCGACCCAACCCAGGTCAGAGACCGGAGCAGCCACAGGGATACATTGTATCCCGCAGAAAATTCGCAAAGCTGCGCTGCCCGTCTGTTTCCGTTCCAGCCCCACGTTCTTTGTGGACCCAGCCAGCCCCGCCCAGCTCCAGAGTCCCAGAACCTGAGGGGAGGGGCTACTGGCTTTGGGGGGATCCAGAAATCGGGCTCAAGGAGGCACAGGCCAGAGGTGGTCAGCCCCAAAGGGAGTCGTAAAAAGGAGAATTAAGAAGTCAGTCCCAGTCCCAGTCCACGCCCCAAGCAGCTCCCGGCTCCTACCAGTGGGGACGGGACTGATGTTCTCTGCCTCCCGCCCTCCCTCTCCTCTTGCAGGAGACAGGCCCCTCCACACTCGCCCCTCCATACTCGGCCCCCCCTTTCCTGCTGTTCCCAGCCAACATTTCATAATTACCGAGGATCGAGGTGCTGAGCAGAGGAAGTCCTACGGCTGGAAGTGAAGGAGGAGGTGGGACTCTGAGCGACCATCACTTCCTGCTTCCCAGAAGCCCCGCCCTGCCCCTTAGTGCTGACCCTCTCCATCTCGCCGCCTCCCGCTCCTCCTTTCACAGCCTCCAGCGTGAGCCCCGCCTCCTCTCCGCCCCCCGAGCCTCCCCTTCATTACTCCACACCCACTACGGGTCGGCCCCGGCCCCGCCCCGCCCCTGTGGCTCAGAGGGTGGGCGCTGTTTTTGCTCGCCCACCTCCACTTGGATCGCTCAGGTTTCTGGGGTTTGGGGATGAAAGAAAAGGGTCCCGGGGCCTCAGGTATCCCGAGTTCCAAGCTCTTTTTAGTCCCAAGGCAGGTTGGGGGCGGCAGAGATATTCTCTTCTCCTGCTCTCTCATTGGCAGAAAAGAAATCTGGGCGTGGCAAGCTCTGGAGGGTCTGCAGAGGCGGGCGGGAAGGATTCCAGGGAAGAAAGAAGAGCTGAAGAAAGAAGGTGAAAACCCCGCCCTAACCACGGCCCCCTTTGCCCAGGCTTCTTTGGCCACGCCCCTCTTGCCTTGGTGTCTCTAGGCTTCTCCTCTGTTGCTCTGACCATATTCCAGGGCGTAAAACTTTACAACCAAATGCAAAAAAGCAGAAATAATGAATTCATCCTGTTCATTTCATGCAATAAAATTTTAATTAGTAATAATTAATGGAAAGACAAAACATAACTGGAAACTAAATAATCTAATGCTTCAAAAGTAGAGGATCAAAGAAAACATTTTGGAAACAATCAAATCAATGGTTTAATTAAAGAGAATGACAATGAGGAGAAAACATCTCAAAATTTATGGAATGCGGCCAAAGCAGTATTTAGGGAAATTTTTATACTCTTAATATCAATGAAAAACAGAAGAAGCTTGGTTTTAAAGTCTTTCCTTTTCCAGAGATCTGACAAGTATACTATTCTGTGTTCACTTAACTTATTTATAGTTTCCCTCTTTATATTCAAGTCATTCACCCATTCTGAATTTCTCCTGGTGTAGGATGTGAGATGTTGATCTAAACCTAATCTCTCCCATATTGTTTTCCAAATTTCCCAGCAGTTTTTGTCAAATAGTGGTTTCATGTCCCAAAAGTTGGGCTCTTTGGGTTTATCATACACTGTCTTGCTGATATCACTTACCCCAAGTGTATTCCACTGATCCCCCTCTCTGTCTCTTAGCCAGTACCATATTGTTTTGATGACTGCTGCTTTATAGTATAGTTTAATATCTGGTACTGCTAGGCCCCCTTCCTTCACATTTTTTTTTCATTATTTTCCTTGATATTCTTGATCTTTTGTTATTCCAAATGAAATTTGTTATAGTTTTTTCTAATTCAGTAAAGAAGTTTTTTTGTAGTTTGATAGGTATGGCGCTAAATAGATAAATTAATTTGGGTAATGGTCATTTTTATTGTGTTAGTTGGTCCTACCCATGAGCAATTAATACCTTTCCAATTGTTGAGATCCAGTTTTATTTGTTTGGAAAGTGTTTTGTAGTTTTTTTCATATAATTGCTGTGTTTGTTTTGGTAGATAGATTCCCCAGTATTTTATATTATCTAGCGTGATTTTAAATGGTGTTTCTCTTTCTATTTCTTGCTGCTCTAATGTGTTGAAAATGTATAGAAATGCTGATGATTTATGTGCATTTATTTTGTATCCTGCAACTTTGCTAAAGTTGTTGATTATTTCTACAAGCTTCTTAATTGATTCTCTAGGATTTTTTAAATATACCATCATATCATCTGCAAAGAATGATAGCTTAGTCTCCTCATTGCCTATTTTGATACCTTCAATTTCTTTTTCTTCTCTAATTGCTACTGCTAGTGTTTCTAGTAAAATGATAAATAATAGAGGAGATAATGGGCATCCTTGTTTCACTCCTGATCTTATTGGGAAGGCTTCTAATTTATCCCCATTGCATATGATATTTGTTGATGGATTTAGGTATATACTGTTTATTATTTTTCGGAAAGGTCCTTCTATTCCTATACTTTTCAGTGTTTTCAATAGGAATGGATGCTATATTTTGTCAAAGGCTTTTTCAGCATCTATTGAGATAATCATGTGATTTTTGTTTGTTAGACTGTTGATATGGTCAATTATGTGGATGGTTTTCCTAATGTTGAACCA
>NW_025388608.1:0-3855 GCF_016433145.1 Gracilinanus agilis | reverse complement strand
GGCCTGGATTAACACTGTGAGTCTTTGATACCTAGTCCAAACCATCTGCAGAGAGTGAGTGGAGGCCATCTTTCAAAGTATAATTTCGTACGATAGTGTCCCTCTTCAAGGAAGAGATGCTGAGAACAGTGTCTATATCCCTCCCCTGATCCGGCCTGAGAGTGCACAGAAAATGACTTTCTCTTGGCTATGAGAAGCCAGGTGGGACAGTGGGCAGCGAGCTAGTCTTACAGCCAGAAAGACCCAAGCCATGACTTTGGCCAAGTCAGGGTCAATCGTGTCTCAGGGCTCTCTCTAAGACTAAGAGATGCAGAGCCCTGCAGTCGTTGAAAGAGTTTCCTCACCTGGGAGTTCTCAGCACCAATGAACTCAAAGATCTGGTCTCTCTCCCTATGGAGAGGTGGTTTGAGACTCCGGAGGGGAAAACCATACGTAATGGGCTTTTTTGGTTTTTTGTGTTTTTCCCAAAAACACAATCCTTTAAGACAAGTCGTGGCTCAGGTACCATGTAATCTTTCCCACGTCCTCCACCTTGCTGGGATCACAGGAAGCCTGGAAGGCCCTTGACATGCACAGCTTTGATTTCCTTCCCAGGAGAGGAGAGCTCAGACGCCCGAGTCTCCTCTTCAGGCCACAGCTGTGAGGATCTCCTCTTACTATAAGAATAGTTTTGCTTCCTTCCGATCCTGTGTCCACAGAGCCCACGTGGGTGAGTGACTCAAACGGGCAAGTATAATGTGCCTGCGGACGTTCTGAATCAGTGAATCATCTTCAGTGGGGGAGAAGCAAAGTGAAGGCAAGGGTTGATTTTAAAAGGAAATTCTGGGCCCACTAAGGTACAGGTGGGCTGGAGTGCTCAGGATCGCACACAGAACAACAGCCAAATGAGTGATTTGCTGTAGGGCTTTGCCCTTGCTCCTCTGAGCTCAGATTCAGAAAATACTTTCACGTTTCCAAGACAGCTTTATCACATGCATCAGGGAAATGGGACATCCAATGTGATCCCATTTTATAGATAGGTTGCCCAAGGTCGCCTAGCTAGCAAAGCCAGAGATTGAACCCAGATCACCAATCTCCAAAGCCATTATTCTCTCCTCCATAGCACACTAACAAAGGGACTCAATTGGGCCTCATACCTTAAAGGGAAACAGACCTTACTTAGAGCTTTAAAAATAGACAGCAGAGGCAGCCAGGTGGTTCAGTGGACAGAGATCCAGGCCTAGAGATGGGAGGTCCTGGGTTCAAATTTGACCTCAGACACTTCCTAGCTAGGCAAGTCACTTCCACCCCCTTGCCTAGCCCTTACCACTCTCCTGCCTTGGAACCAATACTTAGTCTCAATTCCAAGAAAGAAAATAAGACTTTTAGAAAAATAAAATAAAAATAGACAGCAGCCCACTAAAAGATTTATTAAGCAGCCCAATTCCCAACCAGCCCTCCAGGATCATCATCATCATCATCATCATCATCATTGTCATCACTGTCATTTCATCAACCAAAAATACACAAGCTCGAGGGCAGCTGGGTAGCTCAGTGGATTGAGAGTCAGGCCTAGAGACGGGAGGTCCTGGGTTCCAATCTGGCCTCAGACACTTCCCAGCTGTGTGACCCTGGGCAAGTCACTTGACCCCCATTGCCTACCCTTACCACTCTTCTGCCTTGGAGCCAATATACAGTATTGACTCCAAGATGGTTGGTGAGGGCTTTAAAAAATGAATGAATGAATGAATGAATAAATAAATAATAATAAAAATTAAAAAAGATTTTTAAAAATACACAAGCTCCTTTCCAGTAAGGGTTTAGTAAATACTTGCTATATGACTGATTGAATAACGGACCTTTATATGCTGCTTTTAGATTTTCTAAATGCTTTTCATTTATTACTTTCTTTGATCCTCAACAATCCTATGAGTTAAGAACTATGTGTAGCCATGACCCCATTTTACAGGTGAGGAAACTGAGGCCAAGAGAGGAAAGCTACGGTTTTCCTGAGGTCACACAACTAGTAAATGTCTGAGAGGGGAGTTGAAAGTAAGTCTTCCTCATGCCAGTTTCAGTCCATCCTCTGAGCCACCCGACCTCATTGTAAGAACTGTACAGGCATAAAATGTTTATCTAGTGTTCTAAGACCAACTCTTCTTTAGGATGATAGATCTCAGGATCTCAGGGAAGGGAACTCAGAGGCCATGTGGTCCAGCCCCTTCACTTTAAAGATGAGGAAATGGATGCCAAAAAGATAGTAAGAACTGGCAGCCCTTTGCCTCTTTCTGCTGTGTCTAGGGGGGTGGCACTAGTAAACCACCAGCCTGCTCCCAAGGTTCAGATGAGGACGTGGGTACCAAAGAGGAGAAGATGCTCCCTAACCAGGAGGGTGGAGTTTTACTTAAGTGGCATCCGTGTTGGTGTCACCAAAAGACCCGGTTTACAGATTTCCTTCCTGCATGATTTGGGGCAAGTCACTTCATCTCTTCAGGTCTCAGCTTTCTCAGAGGCAAAAATGAGAGCATTTTCCTAGATGGGCTCTCAGGTCCCTTCCAGCCCAAGAGGGAGAGAGACAAATTAGCTACACCAGGTAGCTTACAATGGCCAGTACAGTGTCTTCTGCAGGGATGCCTGGGACGATGACAAGGAGAGACAGCCCTGGACCAAGAGCAGTTTGTCAGACTCCTGAACTCCATCATCCGCCTCAGGGGCCCCTTACACCTACACTAGGCCCAGGGAATGACTCAATCTAGAAGAAAAGAATCCTGTCAACCATAGATTCTATGACTCCTTCCCCCCCTCAATAGGAAATCTGGAGGAACTGGGGCTGTGATTCCACCCTCCTTCCCACCCTCTTCTCCCCTCTGAAGATTTGTTTGCCAATAAATTTTCATTTAGGGAAAGCCCAACCCCTTTACTGCCAATGATGGATGGTTCTTCTCTAAATGGTGATTAGGAATACAAGATCGTAGATTCAGAAGGGGCCTGAGAGGCCATCTAGGAGGTCACCACCCCCTCTTTATAAAAAAAAGCCAAGAGAGCCAAGTGGCCACCCAGACCAGAATTCTATCGCTTGTTTAAAGCCTACAGACAGAGTCAGCCTTAAGGATCATTGGAGTGGATGGCATTGCAGGGTGCCAGGAAAGACCCATCTGTTCCCCGCATTCCCCATGGCAAGGCCTTCAATCAATAAACATTTATTAAGTATCTGCTATGTGCTGGCACTGTGCTAGTGCTCGGGTCACAAAGAAAGGGCAAGAAGACAGGTCCTAGCCCTCTAGAAACTTAGACAACTAACGGGGAAGACAACATGTCAACAGAAGTGAAAAGCAGGGGCGAGGGTTCGGGGGCAAGATGGATTCTTGAAGCTGGCTGGGAGACGAAGAAAATGACCCTGTCAATGCTGTTTATCAATCGATACAGACTCCCTCCTTAAATGGGGGATTTGGGAGGCACTCTCCAATCAGCGTGCTAGCCAATAAACTTCTTTCTAATTTATAGAATCACAAATAATACATTCTCATCCAAACACAAAATAGAAACTAACTCCACATGCTACATGGTCTCTTTTTCCTGGAGATAAAGTCTACGTTCAATAAAACATAATCCCGTAAGAGCAGGGGTTGCCATTTTTGTCTTTGCCTCCTCACTACTTAAGCCAGGGCTAGTCCCATTTTAAGAGCCCGCATCCATGACCTGGTTATCGTAGGGACCTCTCAAAGAGGAAACATCCTCTACCAACACAGATTGCTGCTTTCTCTTAAGAGAATTATCTGGCCCACTGAGGACTTAAGGGACTTGCTCAGGGGTCATTCAGCCAATATGCCAGAAGTAGGACATAAACTCAGGATATCTTCAATCCATATCCAGCCT
>NW_025388607.1:1563-5358 GCF_016433145.1 Gracilinanus agilis | reverse complement strand
ACTTCCCAGCTGTGTGACCCTGGGCAAGTCACTTGACCCCCATTGCCCACCCTTACCAATCTTCCACCTATGAGACAATACACCGAAGTACAAGGGTTTAAAAAAAAAAAAGCTAATGATATCTCAAGACAGCAAGAACAAATAAAACAAAGTCAAAAGACTGATAAAATAGAAGGAAATATGAAATATCTCAATGAGAAAGTGACAGACCAAGAAAACAGGTCTAGAAGAGACAATCTGAGAATCATTGGTCTTCCTGAAAAAGCATAAATTAATAGAAATTTGGACTCTATACTAAAAGAAATTATTCAGCAAAATTGCCCTGAAGTTCTACAACAAGAGGGCAATATAGACATTGAAAGGATCCATAGATCACCCTCTACACTACACCTAGAAAACACAACCCCCAGGAATATAATATCCAAATTCAAGAGCTTCTAAATAAAAGAAAAAAATTTACAAGAAGCCAGAAAGAGACAATTCAGATATCAAGGAGCACCAATCAGGATCACACAGGATCTGGCAGCCTCCACACTAAAAGACCACAGAGTTTGGAATATGATATTCAGAAAGGCAAGAGAACTGGGTCTACAACCAAGGATCACCTACCCATCAAAACTCACTATATACTTCCAGGGGAAAGTTTGGGCATTCAAAAAGATAGAAGATTTCCAAATGTTTGCACAAAAAAGACCAGGACTAAATAGAAAGTTCGATATCCAACCACAAGCATCAAGAGAAACATGAAAAGGTAAATAAGAAACAGAGGGAAAGAAAGAAAACTCGTATTTTTTAAATTTGCCTCTTTAAGAGCTTCACTATGATCTAATTATTGGTATTCCTATGTGGAGAAATGTTATGTATAATTCTCTGTAAGGAACTCTATTCGCTATTATAGTAATTAGAAGAATTATTCATAGGGAGAGGTTGGAATACAAAATGGTCTAAGATGATATGGGGGCTGGAAAGAGGGGGTGAATAGTAGAGGACACCAAGAGAAACTTGAATGAGTAGAAAAATAGGAAATTCTATTACACAGAAAGAGGATATGGGAAGGGGAAGGGATGAATACTATTATAAGAAAGGGAGGAAGAGAGCATTAAGAGGTAATATGTAAATCTTATTTTCAGTGTAATTAACCCTGAGATGGAAGAGTAGCTTTATCCATCAGGATGTAAAACACTATTTAACCCTACTGAGAAAGTCAGAAGGGATAAACCAAGGGGAGCAGGGGAGTAGGGAGGTCAAAAAAGGGAGGGGAGAAGAAGGAGAAGGGAATTCATTAGGCCTTAAAAATAAAAAGAGGGGAATAAAAAGGGAGGGGGTAGAAAGGGAAGTAAAATCAAGGGAGGGGAAAAGGGTTACTGGCATAAAGCAAATCACTGGTTTAAAAGGAAATAGTGTAAGAAGAAGGGGTAAAACTAGGAGGATACCAAAAGGTCAGCAAATACACAACTGATAACTATAACTCTGAATGTGAATGGGATGAACTCACCCATAAAAAGGAAGCAAATAGCAGAGTGGATTAGAAACCAAAATCCTACCATATGTTGTCTACAAGAAACACATATGAGGCAGGTGGACATCCACAGGTTTAAGGTAAAGGGCTTGAGCAAAATCCTTTGGGCCTCAAATGAGAAAAAGAAGGCAGGAGAGGCATTTATAAATTCTGACAAAGCCAAAGTAAAAATAGATATGATTAAAAAAGACAGGGAAGGTCATTACATCCTGCTTAAAGGCAGTATAGACAATGAAGAAATAACACAGCTCAATATGTATACACCAAATGGCATAGCAACCAGATTCATAAAGGAGAAACTGGCAGATCTCAAGAAGGAAATAGATAGTAAAACCATACTAGTGGGAGATTTAAATATCCTTCTTTCAGAGCTAGATAAATCAAACCAAAAAATAAATAAGAAAGAGGTAAGAGAGATGAATGAAGTCCTAGAAAAATTAGATTTAATAGATATGTGGAGAAAAATAAAGAGGGACAAAAAGAAATACACCTTCTTCTCAGCTGCACATGGTACATTCACAAAGATTGACCATGTAATAGGGCATAGAATCATTGCAAACAAATGCAAAAGAGCAGAAATAATAAATGTAACCTTCTCAGATCATAATGCAATAAAAATAATAATTAGTAAGGGCACCTGGACAGGCAAATCAAAAACTAATTGGAAATTAAATAATATGATTCTCCAAAAACAGCTAGTCAAAGAAGAAATCATAGAAACAATCAACAATTTCATTGAAGAGAATGACAATGATGAGACATCCTACCAAACTCTGTGGGATGCAGCCAAGGCAGTACTCAGGGGGAAATTTATATCCTTAAGTGCATATATTAACAAATTAGGGAGGGCAGAGATTAATGAATTGGGCATGCAACTTAAAAAATTAGAAAGTGAGCAAATTAAAAATCCCCAGATGAGAACTAGATTAGAAATACTAAAAATCAAGGGAGAAATTAATAAAATCAAAAGTAAAAGAACTATTGAATAAATAAGACTAGAAGTTGGTATTTTGAAAAAACAGATAAAATAGACAAAGTACTGGTCAATCCAATAAATAAAAGGAAAGAAGAAAACCAAATTGACAGTATCAAAGGTGAAAAGGGAGACCTCACCTCTAATGAAGGGGAAATTAAGGCAATCATTAAAAACTATTTTGCCCAATTATATGGTAATAAATATAGCAATCTAGGAGATATGGATGAATATTTACAAAGATACAAATTGCTTAGATTAACAGCAGAAGAAATAGAATACCTAAATAATCCCATATCAGAAAAAAAAATTGAACAAGCCATCAAAGAACTCCCTAAGAAAAAATCACCAGGGCCTGATGGATTCACAAGTGAATTCTATCAGACTTCCAAAGAGCAACTAATCCCAATACTATACAAATTATTTGAAATAATAAGCAAAGAAGGAGTCCTACCAAATTGCTTTTATGACACAAATATGGTACTGATTCCAAAGCCAGGTAGATCAAAAACAGAGAAAGAAAACTACAGACTAATCAATGAACATAGATGCAAAAATTTTAAATAGAATATTAGCAAAAAGACTCCAGCAAGTGATCAAGAGGGTCATCCACCATGATCAGGTGGTATTTATACCAGGAATGCAAGGATGGTTCAACATTAGGAAAACCATCCACATAATTGACCATATCAACAATTTAATAAACAAAAATCACATGATTATCTCAAAAGATGCTGAAAAAGCCTTTCACAAAACATAGCACCCATTCCTATTGAAAACCCTGGAAAGTACAGGAATAGAAGGACCTTTCCTAAAAATAATAAACAGTATATACCTAAAACCATCAACAAGCATCATATGCAATGGGGATAAATTAGAAGCCTTTCCAATAAGATCAGGAGTGAAACAAGAATGCCCATTATCACATCTATTATTTAACATTGTACTAAAAACACTAGTAGTAGCAATTATGGAAGAAAGAGAAATTGAATGTATCAAAATAGGCAATGAGGAGACTAAGCTATAACTCTTTGCAGATGATATGATGGTCTATTTAAAAAATACTAGAGAATCAACTAAGAAGCTTGTAGAAATAATCAACAACTTAGCAAAGTTGCAGGATACAAAGTAAATACACATAAATCATCAGCATTTCTGTATATTTCCAACACATCACAACAGCAAAGGTAGAAAGAGAAACACCATTTAAAATCACCCTAGACAATATAAAATACTTAGGAATCTATCTACCAAAACAAACACAGGAATTATACAAAAACAACTACAAAACACTGTCCAAACA
>NW_025388607.1:0-1473 GCF_016433145.1 Gracilinanus agilis | reverse complement strand
ATAAGCTATAACTCTTTGCAGATGATATGATGGTCTACTTAAAAAAATACTAGAGAATCAACTAAGAAGCTTGTAGAAATAATCAACAACTTTAGCAAAGTTGCAGGATACAAAATAAATGCACATAAATCATCAGCATTTCTATATATTTCCAACACATCACAGCAGCAAGAGGTAGAAAGAGAAATACCATTTAAAATCACCCTAGACAATATAAAATACTTAGGCATCTATTTACCAAAACAAACACAGGAATTATACAAAAACAACTACAAAACACTGTCCAAACAATTAAAACTAGATCTAAACAATTGGAAAAACATTGATTGCTCATGGGTAGGACGAGCTAACATAATAAAAATGACCATTCTACCCAAACTAATTTGCCTATTTAGTGCCATACCTATCAAACTACCAAAAAACTTTTTTACTGAATTAGGAAAAACTATAACAAAGTTCATCTGGAATAACAAAAGATCAAGAATATCAAGGGAAATAATGAAAAAAATGTAAAGGAAGGGGGCCTAGCAGTACCAGATATTAAACTGTACTATAAAGCAGTAGTCATCAAAATGGTATGGTACTGGCTAAGAGACAGAAGGGATGATCAGTGGAATAGACTTAGTGTAAGTGACATCAGCAAGACAGTGTATGATAAGTCCAAAGAGCCCAACTTTGGGGACAAAAATCCACTCTTTGACAAAAACTGCTGGGAAATTTGGAAAACAATATGGGAAAGATTAGGTTTAGATCAACATCTCACACCCTACACCAAGATAAATTCAGAATGGGTGAATGACTTGAATAAAAAGAGGGAAACTATAAATAAGTTAAGTGAACATAGAATAGTTTACTTGTCAGATCTCTGGGAAAGGAAAGATTTTAAAACCAAGCAAGAGTTAGAGAAAATTACAAAATGTAAAATAAGTGATTTTGATTATATCAAACTAAAAAGCTTTTGTACAAACAAAAACAATGTAGCCAAAATCAGAAGGGAAACAACAAATTGGGAAAAAATCTTTATAACATAAAACTCTGACAGGGGTCTAACTACTCAAATATACAAGGAGTTAAATCAATTGTATAAAAAAAAATCAAGCCATTCCCCAATTGATAAATGGGCAAGAGACATGAATAGACAATTTTCAGGCAAAGAAATCAAAAGTATCAATAAGCACATGAGAAAGTGTTCTAAATCTCTAATAATTAGAGAAATGCAAATCAAAACAACTCTGAAGTATCACCTCACACCTAGCAGATTGGCTAAAATGAAAGAAGGGGAGAGTAATGAATGCTGGAGGGGATGTGGCAAAACTGGGACATTAATGCATTGCTGGTGGAGCTGTGAACTGATCCAACCATTCTGGCTGGCAATTTGGAACTATGCTCAAAGGGCTATAAAAGAATGCCTGCCCTTTGATCCAGCCATACCATTGTTGGGTTTGTACCCCAAAGAGATCATAGATAAACAGA
>NW_025388606.1:0-2999 GCF_016433145.1 Gracilinanus agilis | reverse complement strand
CCATGGTTTTTCTTTCCTTGCTTTGAATAGTGCCTGGCACAGAGGAGGGCTTTTCTACACTCTCACTGATTAGAGCAGTGGTTCCCAAAGTGGGCCCTACCGCCCCCTGGTGGGTGCTGGGAGTAAAGCAGTGTCCCTGCCCCCCTCCCAGACAGAAGAGGGTGTGGTTAAATCCACTTCAGCAGTGTATTGTATGACTTTTTTGATTCTGTAACCGTAAATATTTGGAATTCTATTTTATTTGAGAGGCGAATGTTGCAATAATTGTTTTGCTTTATTTCTTCTTTCACTTCTCCCTGTTTATAATATTGAGTATAGGATAGTTTTCTTGAAAGATCCATTGGGGAGACTGGCTTCCCAATGGATCTCAGGGGGGCTATGTGGAGAGAGTTTGTATTAATTTCTCCCGTTTTCTAATCAAGAGAGAAAAGAGCAAGAAGATTTCCGAGTAGGAGTCGTCCCCCCCCCCCCCCTGCAGGCTGTCAGTTGGTGACAGTTAGAAGCAGGAGGCTGAGAGTTAGTCAGTTCCAGCTTGCAGCTAGAAAGGCTTTTGTCTCTGGGTCCCCTGGGGAGAGGCGTGTGTGGCTCCTTCTCTCTGGGATGAAGGCCGTAACAGCCTTCTTTATTCTCGATTATCTTGGCCAGATAGGTAGATAGTCAGAGTAGAAGGGTTAGGCCGAGGCACAGCCCTGAATTGTACTCAGAAAGCTGCTCGCTCCTTTCCTTCTTATTAGAAAAAGGCAGAAATTAAGAAAAACTCTCTTAACAGGAAAGTGATTTGGCGGGCACGAGGGGGGGCTACCCTCCACCCTAAGTTTCCGGAGGTGGCACGAGGCTTCTCCCACACAGGGAGGGCTCCGGGGCTGCGGGATTAGCTGGGGAAGCCGGAGACTCAGAGCCAGGGTCGGGCCTGGGATTCTGCTTCCTTTCATGGCCCTGCGGGCTCAGACAGAAGCGGGGGAGGGGAGCAGGGGCCCGGGGCTCTGGGTGCGAGGAGCAGGGGGGCGGGACCCCTGGGTCCTTCCCCAGTCAGGACGTTTTAGCGGGAAACGAGAGCCCGAAGGGACGGCGGCAGCCACAGCCGGACCTGGCGGAGAGCAGAGCAACCCCGCGGACACGCTGCAGCACCCAGTCACGAACTTCACAGCCTGCCAACGGCTCGCCATCCCGGCGCTGCGAGTTCTGGGTCTGCTTCGGCCCTACAGAGGTCCTTTCCGGGCCTCATCCAGCCCTGCCTGACTCCAGAGCCGGGAGGGGTTTTGAGGGGTTCCAAACTTTGGGGTGAACCGAGTGTGTCCATGAATGAGCCTCAAGGCGGCACCTGCGGGGGCTGATCTTGGCCCAAAAAGACTGCGGAGGAGACTTCGCCCCACCCCCCTTCCCATCCTAGGGGATCCCCGCTGCGGGGGCTGCCAGCTCTGCCAGGGAGGGGAGGGGAAGATGCCCTCCGCAGCTCCCGCTCTCTCTCTCTACCGCTCGGCGCTCCTTTCCCCGCCGCCCCAGATCCACGATGTCATAAAATAATTACCCATTCGCTCAGCTGAGGGTGCGGGAGCTTAGCAGGGAGCTCAGCACAGAGCTCGCTCCGGACTTCCTATTTCCCAGAGACCTCTGCGCTGCTGGGGGTTCGAAGGTTAGACTGTTCCGCATTTCCTTGGGAGCTGACCCTGCTCCCCACCCCCACTTCTCTCTTCCCAGCCTGCAGTCTGAGCTCCGCCTCCCGCCCCGCCCCCTCGTCCCTTCGCCCCTCCTCCTCTGGTTCTCTGCCGGAGCCAAGTGGAAAATGTAGGCTGCTCCTGCCTGGGCCCGCCCGCCCGCCTTAGGACACTTCTGTCTCCTGGCTTTCCAGATGAAAGAAAAGGATCCCGGAGGCCTCAGGGGGCCCTAGTGCCGAGCTCTGTTTGGCTATAAAACAGTTTGGGGAACGCAGAATTATTCTCTTCTCCTCCCCTCCCCTCGCCCCCTTGCAGAAAAGGAGGAGGAAAAGAAATTACCTGGGCGTGGCCAGGCTCCCGAGGGGCTCCAGAGCCAGGCCTGCGGTCTGCAGGCCTAAACCAGGAAAGAGCCACTGGCAGAGGAAAGAAGTAGAAAGCCCCGCCCTCCCGGTCCGCCCCCTCTGGCCCCGCCCCTCTCGGTCCGCCCCCTCTGGCTCCGCCCCTCTCGCTAGCGGGATCTCGGGCTGTCCCCAGTCCGACGTTTACCGGCTCCGGTTACCTCAGCTACAAAGAGCAGGGAAAGCGGCTTCTTAGTCTGCCTTCCGGCAGACGGGCCCAGCCCGGGGGCGGCTCAGGAACCCGAACCAGGAAGGGAATCCCCGGCCGAAGGACGTGCCAGTTTCTGACATCCGTCAGGAAGGGAAATGCGGCAGCCTCAGCGGGCTCTGGCGGCCGCCGGGTCCTGAATGTCTCCTGCAGCCCATCCCTCCCCTCGGCTGCTTGTGGGAGACGCCAGGTAAGAGAAGGGCGAGCCCAGAGATCCCGTTAGTTCAGACTCGGCTTCCCAGGCTGGCTTTTCCAAAACCTCGGCTCCCCCTCCCCCATCCTTCCTTCCGGCCTGCAGGGAGGCGACAGCATCGGCCCTTTAGTGGGGACAAGCCGAGATCTCCGCAGCCCAGCCGGGAGCTTCCTTGCAGTTCAAAGGCACCTGAGGGCTCGCCGAGACCGTCTGACTGGGGCGGGGGATGGCCGCAGCCGGCGGCCCCCCCCCCCTAGCAAGGCGCAGCGCCCCCTCCTGGTCTTTGCTGCTCCTCGGAAGAGCCTCTGGCACAAGGCTGAACCCCAGGCAACACCCGGAGCCCGGAGCCAGGCTGGGGGGCTTGGAGGGGGTCTCAGGCCAGTTCCCCGAGGCGGGTGCCCCCTCTGACTGCAGGGCCGTGTCTACACTTGCCCTCCCCGGAAGCCCGGGCTGTAAGTAAACTCGCCCCTCTCCCCCTGACCGGGGTCTGGGGGCATTTGCCATTGGGGGCTGTTGCTCAGCCTGCGGCCAGACTTTCCCAGACA
>NW_025388605.1:0-6431 GCF_016433145.1 Gracilinanus agilis | reverse complement strand
TCTAAACAGTGGGTTCACTAACAAGTGGGGAGGGGACAGGTTGGAGAACAGGAAAGACTTCCTGTAGGAGACATCTCCTAAGCTTAGTCTCAGAGACATCTTTGCATTGTAAGAGGAGGTGAAAAGGGAGAGCATTCCAGGCAGGGGACACAGCCTGGGCAAAGGCTCAGAGGTGGGAAAAGAATGATAAAGTGCTGTAGGAGGAGTGGTGGGAAATGAGGAGAGCCTGCATAGGGCAGGCAGACCCTGACTGGACACTCAACTCTACTGCCTCCCTCCCTGCTCTGTCAGGAATCCTCCAGGTACTCAGCTATGGACCCATTCTCAAAATCAGGGCTTGGAGAGGAAGGGGCAGCATTAGCGGCTCTGCAGGGGTGTCCAGAGAAGCCTGGAGAGATGGAAGGTTTGGATATAGGAGTGTCAGCACAGCTCTGTCCAGACTTTCTCTGTGAGGGATGTTGGGCAAGTCCCTCCTCTCTCTGGGCCTCCTGGATTTCCCATCTGTCAAATGGGCCTGAGCTCAGGACCTCTCCTGGCCTAGTTCTGAGACTTGATGCTCCTGTGATTCCTATGACTCCTTTCTGAGGTCCTGGGGGACTTTGGGGGCAGACAGGGACCCCAGAAGAAAAATGGAGGAGCTGGTGACATAGGGGGGACCTTCTGAATCCTCCTCAGGACAGCTTGTTCTTGATGGTTCCAGGGCCCTGTAGTCCCTCCTGCCTTGGGGCAGAGCTCTGAGTCTGTGCTGGACAGAGGAAGGATGAGGGGGAGGAGATCCCTGTGGTGCTTCCAGCTGAGGGGAATTGGAATTGGGGTGTGGGTACCTCAGAGACCATTCCTTACAATGGGGAAGCCAGATATGGGAGAAGCAGTGCTCCCATCCCTAGTCCCAGCTCTGGCTGTGTGGGTGAGGAGAGGGAGGGCCCAGGGATTCCTGAGGAAGGGAGAACATTTGAGGCTTCAGAGGAACCAAGAAATAAAGAGAGGGGAACGGAGGGACTCAGGAAAACCAGAGGTGCCCATAAGAACTCAGAGATTCCTCTTCATTCTGGATCCATCTGGCCAGAGAAGATTATCCCTGAGAGCCTCTGAGACAAGGACAAACACGTCATTCTTGTGCCCTCCTTTTGGGATCTGAGAATCTCTGGATAAAAGCCTGTGTCACCCCCATTTCCCCACAGCCCCTGTCCTAGAAGGCACCCAGCCCCTCCCCCAGAGTTATGACACCCAACTAGCTCTCCTGGCAAAGTATCAGATGCTCCATCTTGTGTCACCTGGGCAAGGTCTAGTTTCCCTGCCAGCTGCCTCCCTGCCTCCCTCTCACTCAGAATCCCTTTCAATTTACTGGGGCGTCTCTTTATTCTTGAGGTGTGGCTGCCTCCTGGGGGCTCAGGATCACTCGAACCCATGCCAGGGCTGCTCTGCCCCTCTCTGCTCCCCATCTTCCTGACCAGCCCTGTCCTTCCTTCTTCCCCAGCCTACTCAGTAGTGGTCTAGACAGAAGGTGGACAGCATTAGAGAAGAGAGACACCCCCAGCCTGTCCTCAGAGGAAGCAGTTACTGGGTGGGGGGGAAAGTCAGAGCTGGAGGAGTCTCAGAGCTTTGGGAGAGATGAGGACCCTTCGAGGACCCAGAAACAGGGAGAGGAAGAGGAAGGGGTCTGGGGGGTGTTTAACATGCCTCCCCTCCCCCATATTTCCCCACCCCAACATCAGGCCTGCTCTGTTCATTTTTGACTTCCTCCAACCCCTTCCTGGGGTCGAATAGAATATTGTCTGGATGTGGGAACAACACGACTGAACAGGCTGCTGATGAGGGGTGTCTAGAGGGGTCACAGAGGAGAGGCCTCACTGACTGCATTCTCTGAGGATGACCCAGTGCCCTTCCCTCTGACCCCCCCACCTCTGGGNGGAGGAGTCTCAGAGCTTTGGGAGAGATGAGGACCCTTCGAGGACCCAGAAACAGGGAGAGGAAGAGGAAGGGGTCTGGGGGGTGTTTAACATGCCTCCCCTCCCCCATATTTCCCCACCCCAACATCAGGCCTGCTCTGTTCATTTCTGACTTCCTCCAACCCCTTCCTGGGGTCGAATAGAATATTGTCTGGATGTGGGACCAACACGACTGAACAGGCTGCTGATGAGGGGTGTCTAGAGGGGTCACAGAGGAGAGGCCTCACTGTCTGCATTCTATGAGGATGACCCAGTGCCCTTCCCTCTGACCTCCCCACCTCTGGGGTCCCCTGGGACAGGCCCTGAGCAGGCAGGGAGGGAGCTTGGGAGAGGTGGGGGGCTGGGAGGGGCTGGGGCTGCCTCACCTGAGACCCTGAGCACCAGGGGGGCGCTGGGGGAGGACCACTCATAGGGGTAATAACTATAAAAGCCATAGCATCGGTAAGTGCCATCGTGGGTCAGATTCACAGCAGGGAAGAAGAAGTCAGCCTGACGCCCCCTTCCATGGCTCTGCATCCTGCCTCGGCTGATCTCTTCTCCATCCTTGTACAGGACACACCTGTTATACCACCACTCTGACCAACACTGCAGGGTCACGTTCTGTCCTGGGGCCACCTCAGAGCTGGGCAGGGCTGCCAGGGAGGGCTGGTTAGAGAGGCCTGGAGGGGGAGACCCTGGAGTTAGAGCCTGAGCAGCCCTTGTGCAGGGAGGGGGCAGATCTGGCTGGGAGGAGGCCTGGGCTGGGCTGGGAGGTTCAGCTCTGAGAGAGGAAAAGTCACATGTATGAGGGGAGCGAAAGACCTTGGACAGCTCCGGGGCAAGGAATGGGGGGAGTGAGGAGAGAGGAGAGGGGGGGGGGTGCCTGGGTGATCCCCTGGGACAGGCCTGAGAAGGAGAGGAGGAGGCTCTGCTGAGTCTCCTGATCCCCCTCAACACTCTGCCTGGGCTGGGAGAAGGTCTGGGCAGCAGCAGCTCCACCCTCTGCTCTCTCCTGGCTTTGGGAGGGGCAGGGCTGGCAGTAGGAGATGCCCCAATAACCCTGCCCCCCCGCTCCCCACAGGGAGCCCAGCTCTGTCTGGTCTCCTGAGGTCCAAGCTGAGCCTGTTTTGCCTCCTAGTTGACCCCAAGATGGGATCTGAGTGAGGAAGCTCATGGAACAGTGGAGAGAGCCCTGGGCCTGGAATCAGGAAGATCTGAGTTCAAATCAAGCTTTACGTCTATCCCAACTATGTGATCCTGGCATGTCACTTCCTCTCTGCCTCAGTTTCCTCATCTACAAAAAGGGGATCACACTAGCCCTGACCTGGCAGAATTGTTATGAAGATCCAATGAGACAGCAAAGGTAATGTGCTTGTCACATAGCAGGTGCTATAGAGATGTTGATTCCTCCTCTCTTCTCTGAACCCCAGAGGGAGAGCTGAGGCAGACACAGAGGAGAAGCCAGGAAGGGCAGAGCCAGGGGGACACTTGGGGCCAGGCTGGGCTGAGGAGGGACCCAGAACTATGGAGACCCTGAGCCAGCCCTGCCTGAGGAGGAGTGTAAGAATGAAGAGAGGGGGAGGGGTGGGGCAGATGGTGGGGGTGATCTATCTTATGAGTCACCACCAGCTCCAGGGGGTCACTGGGCTCTGACCACCCATAGGATGAATGTCTGTGGCGGCACCGGTAAGTCCCTGCATCATATGCTGTCGCAGATGGGAGGGAAAACTCGCCCTCGTTTCCAGCTTTTCTCATAGCTTTGATCTGTGACCATCCAGATTCTTGCTTTTTCCCCAGCCGCCACTCTTCAGCCTCCCATGACCCCCTGCACCTGAGGGTCACAGCTCCCCCTTGGGGCACCAAAGAGCCATTCTCTGCCCTGAGGGAGGGTTTGGGGAATCTTTCTAGAAGGGAAGGAGAACTGTAAGGTCCAGGGAATCCCCCTTCTGTAGGAACCCCACCCCCATACCCAGTCCCCTCTCTCTTTACATCCTGTCAGCCCAGCCCAGCCCTCCCCCAGCTCCCTCTCCTGGGTCATTTGTATCCTCTGGGCAGGGGGATTGTGGGGGGAAGGACTCACCTGCTTCCTGGGTCCTTGTCCTCTTGCACAGACACAGCCCTGGTAGAGAAAACCCTCATTACTCACAGCTCCCCCTCAGCATCCCCAAAGGAAGGACAGAGACAGCTCAGAGCCAGTGCTTAGGGCTGCTGTGAGTGAAGGAGGCTGGACCCCAGGAGACCCCTCTAAGAGTCCTGGCTTCTCTCCTCCCAAACCCACCTTGCTGTGGGACCATAGACTTGTCACTGCCCTTCTCTGGAGGAAAGTTTTCTCCTCAGTACAGTGGACGAGGGGGTGGGGGCAGTTAGGACTTGTTGGTGGGTCTGCTGAGGACTCACCAAGGCATAGCAGGACTGAGAGGGCAGGAGTCATGGTGCTCCCAGAGGCTGGTGGGAGAGGGGACCCAGGCTGACCTGGAGCTGGTCTGAGGCACACGGTGTGACCAGGGACTGCTCTGCACTGTTCCCTCACCCTAAGCCTATCTGAGAAACTTCACTTCTCCTTCCTCTCTTGGATCCTGCTTGACTGATGGCTCCATGCAGTGAGGAGGATGTGTGTGTGTGTGTGTGTGTGTGTGTGATTGTTGGAGCGTCATCTTGGGTCAGAATGATGGAGCAATTCTTGCTTTTTCCTAATGATTCAGCCCCCATACTCAGGGACAGATCCCCTGGTCAGCTTTAGGAGCAGCCTCCGGCCTTCCCTCCTCTCCCCATAACTGGCCAGGGCTGGTCTCACTAGAGTCTCCCACCCAGATCCTTCCCTCAGCCTGCCTTGTTAAATAGGACTTAACCCCTAAAGAGAAAAACCAGGATTCCTGGGTTCTGGGAGTCAAGGGGTTAAAGAAAACCCCAGAATAAAGGACTGATGGGTGGGCAGCTTGGGGAGCTGCTGCCTTAGCGCCCAGGGTGGTCTCTTCTGCAGTTTTCATTGTCACCCAAGTAGTTTTTACCTATATTCAGGAGTGTCTAGACCTCTGGCTTCTGTAGAGTGTAGGTGCTGGGACTCATTCTCCCAACCTGTACTCACACTGGCAGGTCAGGTCCCCAGCACAGAGTCACCATTTCCCTAGTGCCCATTGCTAATGAGCCCCCACCTGGGTGGTTCCACCATACTATTTAGCCAGTTGCTGTCTCTCCAATATCAGTTAACCAAGTGACATGGCTTAGCTCACAGTGATTCCACCATTTATTTCTTTTACAAAAGGATATTTACTGAGAAATTAAGGTAAAGCATAAAGTACAAAAGCCTCCCTCTCCATGTCCCACACTTAGCTATAGGCTCTTCTTCCTTCTTCACACTCACTTGGTCCTGAGAAACTAAGAATTTATTTTTTATATACTCTATTATCCCTCTGACTTTTAAATTTTCTTCATTCTTAGTGTGTAAAGGGAATTTCCATCCCCTCTCCTGGATTGTGGACTGATTTCCCAAATCCCAGGATTTAAAAAATAATTAGATTGGGGAAAATGCTTCTGAAGAAATTCTTCAGAGTCAAGGACTCCCATTATTTGAGACCCAAACAGCTGAGATGATCTCTGCTCAAACTACAAGTCATTCTCAGACATGGATTCTGCCAGCCAGGGTTTTAGCCTTGTCACATCTAGGTAAGCCCACCAACTGAATGTAATGTAGGGCTTTTGAGCAATCTGAAAACAAGAGGCCTTTAATTGGTATTCTATGTTTTCCCAAGAGGATATGAATTTGCACCATGATGTCTCCTGCAGAATGGGCTACCTGACACTGGCTGAATTGCTTGGTGCCCAGGATTTTGAGATGGAGGCTTAAAAAAAGAGCTACCCCTTTGTTCTGTCTTAGAAAAAGCATGGGACAAATCCCCGCAGCCCCTTCCTTTATCCTTGTCTGCACTACACTCCTGAATTACCTGACATTCTCAATGAAGTCCCAGAAACTTCTTCATCCTACAAGCAGATTCTGCTCCTAGTCTTCATCTCTGAACTTCACACACTGGAATTTTCCTCTTCCCTTTCAACTTCTCCCTCTGATTGACTCATTTCTCCCCAAACCTCCACTTGAAAGAGGACTGATGCTCCACATCAGCCAGATCTTCATTCCTTCCCTTTCTGCACTCCTGAGTCTCCCCAGCTATCTCTACAATTCCCCAGAGACTTTCTTTCCCACTCCTCCCTTTCAGGTTCCCTTTTACTCATTGAAGTTCCCCATTAGAATGTCAGCACTGTGGGCTATAGTGATTATATTTCTTTCTGCTTCTTTTTGTATTTTCAGCTCTTAGCACAGTTCTTGACATACTTTAAGATTTTCTTTATGACCATCTTCTTTCAATCTCTTGATGACACTCAACCCTTTATTTGGAATGGAGGTTGCCTTAGACAAGTCCTCTGAGGCTTAGGAAGCTTCCTTGAATTAGAAAGAAGGCTAACAGCAGTTTTTCCTCTGTTTTCAGCTTCTGTGTAAGAAGGTTTATG
>NW_025388604.1:0-2613 GCF_016433145.1 Gracilinanus agilis | reverse complement strand
GCAGCAGCTCTGCTTTTGCTGGCAGGGGCTTGAGCTCCTGCAGCCCCAGTATAGTGGGCCATTTTCCATGAAGAGGGGCTGCAGGGGTGTTTGCTTCTGCCAACTTGTCCACTGGTCTGGGTTTCTTAGGGCAGAGCTGGGGGAGTCATAGTGCCCTGGGAAGAGGAACCACTGCTTCCTCCTGGAGTTCCCACAGGGGCAGGGGAAGGAGGGTCCAGGGGTCCCCCCGTCTGTAGCCAGCTTCTGGGTGGGGGAGCCTGGCCAAGCCTGGCCTTAGAGCAGAAGGGCTCCCTAAAGGGGAGGGCTGAGGATTTTCTGCTACAGCTTTCAGTGTCCCTTCCAGACGCCCCTTCACCCCCCATCCCACCCTTCCCAGGCTCTCTCCCTCCCAGATGAGTCAGGCTGCTGTCTAGACCATGTGTGACTTAGGGCAGCTGGATTGCCAAGTGGGTAGAGGGTCTGGACTGCAGCTGGGAGTCCCCATCTGGCCTCGGTGGGCCTGTAGTGTCCCCACGCCCTGCCAAGGAGCCATCTACAGCCCAAAGGGCACGGGGACGGTCCCTATGAGTTATTGGGGGACCTCCTTTCAGAGGAAACAGATGGGGTGCTCAGTGTCACAGCTCTCAAGAAACTCCTCCCAGCAGTCTTCAGACAGAACCCAAGGCCTTGTTTGGGCTCCCTGCACGGTCAGTGAGTTCCTCAGGCACCCGGGACAAGGCCAAAGCCCTGCTCCCTTTCTCCCATCACTGCCTTCTCTAGTGTCCACATAGAAAGGCCCAAAATTGGACCCGAAGTGGCCCTGGAGGGTTTAACCTGTCATTAGCACCCATTTACATGGGGAGTGCTTGTCCCCCACTGTGTAAATAGAATTAGGTCTAGCCCATTCATAGTCAAAACCCTACTCAACCTAGGCATAGAAATGAAGTCACCCTCACCTTCCTTAGTGGAGGGGAGACGAGTTACCCACTCGTGACGATAAGTAACAAATCAAGAACAAGGGACGGCCCTTGGGGCAGTCCAGATCAGTGTAGAGACGGCCATCTGTCCACTTGAATTAGAGGTGGGCCCACAGGAAGTGACCAGAAACACTATCTCTTCGAGTATGTTGGCTACTTCCTGTGGAGGCAGTTCCGGCTTTGAACTTGGTGCTGAGGGATCTCGGAGGAGACCTCAGGCAGCTCCTACTCTGAGTGATCATGTGGGTAAGTTAGGCTGACTTCCTTGGCCCACCTTAAGCAGGCACCAGCCTATCTGGTTGCTAGGCCTTGAGGCTGGTAGCCTGATTTCTTTAGTCTTTTAGCCTTCTCTCCCTTTCTCTTTATTCCTAAACCTTTACCTCCTAGTTGTAAATAAAACTGCCTTAACCCGATGCTGACTTGGGTCTGATTTAATTACGGAATCAATCTGAACTGTTGATTCCTGGCGGCCACGTTTTAAATATATATCTATAAAATACCTAAATTTCCCTCTTACACCACCCCTGAGCCAACAGAGAGAATCATGGGTAAAGTGACCTCATTGCCTTGGAAATGACAGGGCAACAACCACCCAACAAGTGAGCCCTTCCTTAGTCACTGATCAGGATGGAAAGCTTCCCTGAAAACCCCCCGGGATGTGGGGGGCCCATTCTGTGGCCAGGCCTCGACATCTCCAGGGCCAGCCCACCCCCTTCCTCCCTCTCAATAAAGGCTGCCTGAGTCATTGATTCTTTGGACAAGACCCAAATCTCACTGCCCCCCCCAACCCCACCCCCATATCAGCCTCAGGTACTTCCTAGCTATGTGACCCTGGGCAAGTCACTTCACCTTTCCTGCCTCAGCTCCTTCTCTGTAAAATGGGCTGGAGAAGGTGTGAGCCTACAAAATCAGAGAACGCCTCCAGGAGTTCTCTTACTCGCCCCAAGTGATGAGGTGATGGAGAACTCTGCACATAAGCCCCCTGGAGGCCTCTGTGGTCTCAGCGAAGACCCCAGCCCTGGCAGAGAAATCCTGGGACTTTGCACTGATCTGCAGACAGTGGGGGCTGCAGAGCTTTAGAAGGGGGACAACCTCTGAGTGAATCCCCTGAAGCTCCAGGCTGGGGTAGGTGGCAGTGGCCGAGATACAACAGCCGGAGCTCACGTGGCCAAAGAGGTGCTTCTGGGGTAAAAGTCTTCCTGGGATCCCTCCTGGACAAGAAGGTAAAGGCAGGGCAGAGTTCCTTCAGTCTGTCTGCAGGAGGAGCTGGGCTGGCTGGGAGGAGGTCTCGGCTTCTTCAGCTTAGACTGTCCTCCTTCCAGGTCAGACCTCCACGTGCGGGTGCTCTGAGGTCTTGGTCTGACCTCCGGGAGATGCAGGCAGAAGATTGACTCCGATGGCCCAAGGAAGTGGCAAAGTACTCCAGTCTCTGCCCAGAAAACCCCGAAGGAGGGAAAGAAGCAGGAGCAAAGGGAGAACAGAGGGGTCCATTGTGGAGGGGGTCCCAGGAGGGCAGAGCTCTGCCTGGGGAGCCCTGGAGGCTCTGCTGGGCTCATCCCATGTGGGAGGTGTAAAAGGGAATCCGAGTCCCTTTCTCCAGTTTACCAGGAGACCTGGAGGGCCTCTTACCATAGATGTGTAAAGACAGACCAGCCCA
>NW_025388603.1:0-6414 GCF_016433145.1 Gracilinanus agilis | reverse complement strand
CACCTGCCTCAGTTTACTCATCTGTAAAATCCTACCACTCAAGTATAGGAAGCAGTTAGGCGGCACAGTGGATAGAACCGGAGTCAGGAAGACCTAAGTTCAAATCTGACCCCAGACACTAGCTGTGTGAGACTCTGGGCAGTTATCTCATCCTGTTTGCCTCAGTTTCCTCCTCTGTAAAATGAGCTGGAGAAGGAAATGACCAACCACTCCAGGATCTCTGCCAAAAAAAAACCCAGATGGGGCCACAAAGAGTCAGGTGTGACTGAAATGGTTGAACCCCACAGGGCTGTGTGAGGGTCAGATGAAATAACAATTGTGAAGTGCTTCGCACGGCGCCTGGCACATAGCGTGCACAGTAGAAGGTTAAGTGTTATTAGATTCTGTCATAGCGCACATCGACAGAGCATCTTGAGGGGCACAAAACCCTGCACAGTGATTGAGTCTCACAGCAACACCGGCCTGTTATTTCCCCCACTTTACAGTTGAGGAAACTGAGGCCAATAGGGTGGAAGCGAATTGCCCCGTAAAGTGTCTGAAGCCACATTGGAATGCAGGTCTTCCCAGGATTCCAAGTCCTGCACCCTGTCCACTGAGGCACCAAGCTGCCCAAGTATTATTATTATTATTATTATTTGTAGATTTAAAAATTAATATTCAATGCCTCCTCCAGATTATGATATTTATAAGGATTTATTAATATTGAAATTATTGTTATTATTATTATTCTCTTCCCCCCCACTCCAATGTGTCTTAGAATCATTTGTGTTGCGTATTATGTGTCCATGTTATCTGCCCATAGAGCATGTAAGCTTGGGGAGAGGAAATCGTTGTATCTCTAGCTTTGTAACCCCAGCCCTCTCAGAGCCCTGGTGGCTGTAAGGCCACAGGAGAGCCCACTAATTAAATGGGGAGAGCTCTTTCCACTCAGATAATCCATGTTTGATTTTCTAAGGCCCCTCCGAGCTCCGACATTCACTGCCCTAAATTTCCTCCCAGCTCTGATACTTTCGGTTCTAAGGTCTCTCCCAGCCTTGACATTCCTTGTTCTAAGACTCCTCCCAGCTCTGATATGCCATGGACTAAGATTCTTCTCTGTTCTAAGCTCTCTCCCAGGCTTGATATTCCCTGTTCTAAGCTCTTTCCTAGCTCTGACATTCCCTGTTCTAAGCTCCCTCTCAGCTCTGATACTTTCTGTTCTAAGGTTCTTCCCTGTTCTAAGCTCTCTCCCAGGCTTGATATTCCCTGTTCTAAGACTCCTCCCAGCTCTGATACTTTCGGTTCTAAGGTTCTTCCCTGTTCTAAAGTCTCTCCCAGCCTTGACATTCCTTGTTCTAAGACTCCTCCCAGCTCTGATATGCCATGGACTAAGATTCTTCTCTGTTCTAAGCTCTCTCCCAGGCTTGATATTCCCTGTTCTAAGCTCTTTCCTAGCTCTGACATTCCCTGTTCTAAGCTCCCTCTCAGCTCTGATACTTTCTGTTCTAAGGTTCTTCCCTGTTCTAAGCTCTCTCCCAGGCTTGATATTCCCTGTTCTAAGACTCCTCCCAGCTCTGATACTTTCGGTTCTAAGGTTCTTCCCTGTTCTAAAGTCTCTCCCAGCCTTGACATTCCTTGTTCTAAGACTCCTCCCAGCTCTGATATGCCATGGACTAAGATTCTTCCCTGTTCTAAGCTCTCTCCCAGGCTTGATATTCCCTGTTCTAAGCTCCTTCCTAGCTCTGACATTCCCTGTTCTAAGCTCCCTCTCAGCTCTGATACTTTCTGTTCTAAGGTTCTTCCCTGTTCTAAGTTCCCTCCCAGGAATGACATTCCTGGTCTAAGCTCTCTCCCAACCTTGATAGTCCCCATTCACACCTCCTTCCCAGCCCTGACATTCTCTGTTCTCAGCTCCCTCCCAGCTCTGACACCCCCATTCTAAGATTCCTCCCGGTTCTAAGCTCCCTTCTAGCTTTGCCACCCCCTGTTCTAAGGGCCCTGCTAGCCCCAACATTCCACGTCCTCTACTCTCAGGGCCTTCGGGAGAAGGCAGACTCTGGCCGGAGACGCCAGGACCCTGCTGGTTGGTTGTGGAGCAGGTGGGAGCTCCCAGGGGGTGTCTCGGGGGAAGCTTACCTGGGACACCTCAATGTGTCTGTGGTCCTTAAGTTCTTCCAGCTCGGACAGGTCTGGATTCACATTCCTCCCGTCTGGATAGAGGTAACTGAGGGGACAGGACAGTGTGGCTTCGTGGGGAGCAGGGAACAAGGCCTCCAAGAGCAGCCTGGGTGAACCTTCCCGTTCTAGGCGGCCCCGTCCATCTCCCCTGGGCTCACTCCTCCAGGAAGTCCACCCAGACTGACTGAGCCCTCCCTCATCGGGGAGGAGGAGCTCTCTGAGGGGGGCCTCACAAAGGATGAGGCACACCAGAGGGGAAATGGTGGATGGACCCGAGGGGATCCCAGAGACCCAGAAAGGGAGCAGATTCGGAGTTCCAGAGACAGTCCCAGACAGCAGCTGGATGTTCGGAGAGGGAGAACCCTAGAGCTAACGTGGGAGGCCTTTAGACTCCAGAACGTCATAGACTCCAGAACCGGGAAGGTCTTTGGAGTAAGAAATGTTGGTGCTTCAAACGCAGTGCCCAGAGCGACAGAAGCTCGCGTTTGTGTCGTGCTTTAAGGCTCGCAAAAATACTTTGTAAAGATCACGTCGTCCTTCCATGCCCTGCAACGCCCCTGGGATGTAGATCCTGTCATTATTCCCGTTTGACAGATGAGGACATGGAGGCAGACAGAGGTGAAGGGACTTGCCCAGGGTCACGCAACCAGGAGTACTCAGAGATGGAAGGAGGCCGCCTTGGAGCGCGGATTGTTAGAACAAGAAGGGCCCTGGGAACCCCAAGAGGCAGGCGTTGGGAGTGGAGACTTAAGGCCAGAGTTTTAGAGCTGGAAGGGTCCCTGGACATCATCCCGGCCAGCCTCCCTCCTTTGGCAGAGGTGGAAACTGAGGGCAGCCAGAATTCTGGGCTCCGGCTTCGGATAGAACGGAGAGGTCCACCCCCTGGTGGAGGGCGCTGGTAACCGGAGCCCGGTCAGGGCTAAGGGACGGAGGAGAACTGATGGGAAACCTCTGGTGCCTCCCTGGAAGACTACTTGGAAACCCAAGCCAAAGCCTTCATTTGACATGGGAGGAAACTGAGGCCCCCAGAAGGGAAATGACTTATCCACAATCACTTAGTAGTTGCAGAATGTTGAAGTGGGAGGCGTCTAAGAGACGGTCTGGGGGCTGCCCTCATTTAAAGAGGAGGAGACAGGCCAGAGAGGGGGGCGAGGCAGGCCTGGCACCTCGCAGGGAAGAGGGGACGGGACTCACATGCCTTTCTTCTGGCCTTCTCTCAGCGCCTGGAAGAGCGGTTTGTTCGGAGAAGGAATGGACTGTAGAACCTGGCCGTGCTCATTCACGTGGCCGATGGCCCACTGCCCCAGGCGGGTACAGCTCAGGCGGAAGATGTAGCTTGTGGAGGAAAAGTCGGGGTTAGTGTCTCCCCCCCCCCCATACCCCAATTCCTGCCCTGGTCCCAACGACAGTCCTCGGCCCCCCCAGGCTCCCCTACCAGGGCCCCCCTCTCCCAAGCTGGATGTTCTTATCCTCCCAGCCCTGGCCCTTTCCCCGGAGTCCCTCACCTGCCGGGCTTGTCCAGGTAGGTCTGCAGGCGGGCCTTCACCTCCGCATAGGTGATGAAGGCCATGTAGCCCGGGTGTGTGACTGCCAGCAGGGTCCAGTTCTTGAGCAGAGAAGACCAGGGCTGGGAGGGAGTGCAGATGTGAGAGGGGGGATCTCAGAGACTGGGGCCTCCCGATTCCCCAGCCTTCACTGTCTTCTGGGACCCAGGCATCCGGATCTCCCAGCCTCTGTTCACCTAGAGACCCAGGCATCCAGATTTCCCAGCCTCCACTTACCTGGGGACCCAGGCATCCAGATTTCCCAGCTATCCTGATCCCACCAACCCTCCCAGAGACCCAAACCTCCTGGACGCTGGGCCCTTAGGGACCATCTGGCACCCCAGACCTGGAAAAGGCAGGTGAAGACGTCAAACTCAAAGATGGATACGTGGCCGCTGACCGTTAAGTCGATGGTGGATTTCAGGGCCTGACCCATAGGCCCAGGCTTCACAGGGTGGCAGGAGCTCAGAAGTTTCTCAAATTCTTCCCAGGGGACCACACACCTAGGAGGCCAGAGAGACGACACCATGGCTCCCAAGGAGGGAAGGGACTGAGGGAGAAGACATCTGGGTGCTGACAGTGAAAGGGCTGGTGGGCACCTCCCTGAACTTAATTTGCCCATCTTTAAAATGGAGTGTGGCCAGATGGTGCCTAAAGTGCCAACATTCTGTTCTAAGGCCCCTCCGGACTCTGAAGTTCTCTGTTCTAAGCTCCCTCTCCCAGCCCTGCTGTTCCCTGTTCTAGGCTCTCTCCCAGCTCTTCCATTCATGGTTCTAGGATCCTTTCCAGCCCTGACATTCCCCGTTCTAAGCTCCCTCTCCCCATTCTGAAGTTCCCCGTTCTAAGCTCCCCCTCCCCATTCTGAAGTTCCCTGTTCTAAGCTCCCTCTCCCAGCCCTGACATTCCCTGTTCTAGGCTCTCTCCCAGCTCTGACTGTCACCTGGTCCAGGGGTGACAAGAGGCGGAGGGCTGGATAGAAGGGTTCTCCAGTTGGGGGGTGCCGATGGCGGAGGGGGCACCCTGGCTCACCTCTTCCCACAATTCTCTCTCCAAAATTCCTGAGCCTGGGGCTTGCTCAGCTGGTACATGTGTCCACAGTAGTGCCCGTCGGGGAAGAGGGCTCTGAGCTCCGTGTGCATGTGACTGAAGATCAGGGACAGCTTGGTGAGCTTCCTCCTGGGCAGAGGCCAAGGTGACGCCGTCAGGAGAGCTCCTCTCCCCCTGCCCCCCCCCCAGCAGACAGGGCAGAACTCTCCATTGGGAGGCCCCACAGCAGGGTCTAGAAGGTCCCCAGGAGAGTCTGTAGGGCTCCCTGGCACTGTGAGCCAACCCTGCCTTAGGGGCGACGGCAATGGCAAAGCTCCCTCCTCAAAGCAAGAGAGCAGAGCTCAAGAGTGAGTCTTGGTTGATTTGCTAGGATGAGCCAGATGGGACTTGAACTCAGGTCTTCTTGGCTTTCGGGCCAGTTTTCTCTCTGTTTCTCCCCATTGCCTCTCACCCAGAGGATTGGCAAGAACAAAAAACTGCTCAGGAGGCCTTGGGTACACCCCCCCCCTCTATCCGTCAGGTCACATCCTAAGGAAGTGTGGAGGCCAGTTCCGAGCTCCGTGTTTTAAGGGGGGGCTTTAGTAAAGCTGGAGATCCGAGTGAGGGAGCCTGGGTAATGGAGGAATTGGGCATGGAGGCTGGGGGTCATTGATTAGCCAAGAGATTAGACCTTTCCAGGGTTCCTCCCCTACTCTCCCCAGGAGGGAACCAACACAGGGAGAGATAAGAAAAGACTTCCTCCTCCTGAAAGGAATGGAGCCAGGCCTAGAGAGGGGCTCCAATCTGGCCTCAGACACTTCCTGGCTGTATGGCCCTGGGCTAGTCACTTACCCCACTACCTTGGAACCAGCACACAGGATTGATTCTAAGATGGAAGGTCCAATGGGTTAAAAAAAACTAATGAGGTGGAGGGACAGCTCAGTGGATTGCGAGCCCTAGAGGACATGGTTGGGTCCCAGAGTCCTCCCTTAGCCTCTCTTTGGCGCCCTGGGTCAGGGTCCTAGAGGAACCCCAGAAAAGGGCAGGACAGTCGGGTCCTCTGCCATCCCCCCTGCCCCAGGGCTGGTGCCCAGCTCCCTCCGGCCCTTGCTTCTGGGGGTCTGCTCACCTGCGGCTGGGGCCCTCCCAGAAGGCCTTGTTCCCTGCAGGGAAGAGGGCCACCAGCTGCTGCCCCTTCTGGGCCAGGTTACTCAGGTAGCCGGCTAGGAATTCGGTGGCGCCGCCCGGCTCCGGGAGGCCTCCCTGGGCCAGCCTCTGGGCCTCTGCCACCTGCCGCAGGAGCCCTCTCATCTGCGGGAGCAGGTCGGCCAGCGAGGGCGGGCTGGGCTCCAGGTGCGGGTCTCTGCCCAGGACCTGCTCCAGGTGCTCCAGAGCCCTCACGGCCCTGGCCAGGCTCTTCTGCTCCTCCCGGGGCCCCCGAGTCAGCCCCAGCCAGCCGGAGGAGGCCATGGAGAACCAGGAGAACTAATCCCTGGAGGAAGAAGGCAGAGGAACGCCCGCCCAAGGGTGTGGGCAGGAAGGGGAGGGTGGAGGCAGGCCCGGTGGGGCACCACACCTGACTTCCTGAGGAGCCTGGGGTCCAGGAGAGGCCCAAGGGCTGAAGTCCTCCGGCAGCCAGCAGGGCCTGCATTCCTGCCTGGGTCCCCAGGGGAGGCGAGCGCTGGGG
>NW_025388602.1:0-5020 GCF_016433145.1 Gracilinanus agilis | reverse complement strand
TTTCCATTGGTTTTAGCATGTGTCATTGATCCAGATCTATTTTCAAATTGTTGATAGTTGCATTGGTGTGGTAGTTTCGAGTCTACATCCCCAATCATGTCCGCCTCAACCCATGAGTTCAAGCAGTTGCTTTTCTTCTGTGTTTCCACTCCTGCACTTCTTCCTCTGAATGTGGATAGCTTTCTTTTCCATAAATCCCTCAGAATTGTCCTGGGTCATTGCATTGCTGCTAGTACAGAAGCCCATTACATTCTATTTTACCACAGTGTATTGGTCTATGTGTACAATGTTCTTCTGGCTCTGCTCCTTTCACTCTGCATCACTTCCTGGAGGTCTTTCCAGTTCACATGGAATTCCTCCAGTTTATTATTCCTTTGAGTGCAATAGTATTCCATCACCAGCATATACCACAATTTGTTCAGCCATTCCCCAATTGAGGGACATACCCTCATTTTCCAGTTTTTTTTCCACCACAAAAAATTCATATATAAATATTTTCATACAAGTCTGTTTATCTAAGATCTCTTTGGGGTACAAACCCAACAATGGTATGGCTGGATCAAAGGGCAGGCATTCTTTTATAGCCCTTTGAGCATAGTTCCAGATTGCCAGACAGAATGGTTGGATCAATTCACAACTCCACCAGCAATGCATTAATGTCCCAATTTTGCCACATCCCCTCAAGCATTCATTATTCTCCTCTTCTATCATTTTAGCCAATCTGCTAGGTGTGATACCTCAGAGTTGTTTTGATTTGCATTTCTCCAATTATTAGAGATTTAGAACACTTTCTCATGTGCTTGTTGATACTTTTGATTTCTTTATCTGAAAATTGCCTACTCATGTCTCTTGCCCATTTATCAATTGGGGAATGGCTTGACTTTTTTATAAAATTGATTTAACTCCTTGTATATTTGAGTAATTAGACCCCTGTCAGTGTTTTTTTGTTTTAAAGATTTTTTCCCAATTTGTTGTTTCCCTTCTGATTTTGGCTGCATTGTTTTTGTTTCTACAAAAGCCTTTTAATTTAATATAATCATAATCATTTATTTTACATTTTGTAATTTTCTCTAACTCTTGCTTGGTTTTAAAATCTTTCCTTTCCCAGAGACCTGACAAGTATACTATTCTGTGTTCACTTAACTTATTTATAGTTTCCTTCTTTATATTCAAGTCATTTACCCATTCTGAATTTATCTTGGTTTAAGGTGTGAGATGTTGATCTAAACCTAATCTCTCCCGTATTGTTTTCCAATTTTCCCAGCAGTTTTTGTCAAATAGTGGATTTTTGTCCCAAAAGTTGGGCTCTTTGGGTTTATCATACACTGTCTTGCTGACATCACTTACCCCAAGTCTATTCCACTTATCCTCCCTTCTGTCTCTTAGCCAGTACCATACCATTTTGATGACTGCTGCTTTATAATAGAGTTTAATATCTGGTACTGCTAGGCCACCTTCCTTCACATTTTTTTCATTATTTCCCTTGATATTCTTGATCTTTTGTTATTCCAAATGAACTTTGTTATAGTTTTTTCTAATTCAGTAAAAAAGTTTTTTAGTAGTTTGATAGGTATGGCGCTAAATATGTAAATTAATTTGGGTAGAATGGTCATTTTTATTATGTTAGCTCATCCTACCCATGAGCAATCAATGTTTTTCCAATTGTTTAGATCTAGTTTTAATTGTTTGGAAAGTGTTTTTTAATTGTTTTCATATAATTGCTGTGTTTGTTTTGGTAGATAGATTCCTAAGTATTTTATATTGTCTCGGGTGATTTTAAATGGTGTTTCTCTTTCTACCTCTTGCTGCTGTGATGTGTTGGAAATATATAGAAATGCTGATGATTTATGTGCATTTACTTTGTATCCTGCAACTTTGCTAAAGTTGTTGATTATTTCTACAAGCTTCCTAGTTAATTCTCTAGGATTTTTTAAGTAGACCATCATATCATCTCTCCCCATTCTTCTCTATCTTATATACATCTAAAGTAATTTTCCTTAAAAACAGATAAATGTGACTTCTTTACTTAACCAAATCAAGTGGTTTACTGTTGCCTCTCAGATAAAAAAATATGAACTCTTATATTTGTCTTTTAAACCACTAAATGACCGGGCCTCAACCTTCCTAGCCTCTTTTGATATTATTCCCCCTCCTAGACCCTACAGCCAAAATAGTCTTCTCTTACTTTGAGAACATATTACAGTACAGATACATGTGAGCCTCCAACTCCTAATTATACCTTGTTTTGCCTAAAATGGACTCCCTCATCCCTACTTCTGGCTCATATAACCCATCTCTGGTAGCTCTAGCACCATTTTCTACATAAAACCTTTTGTGATTTCCCAACTGCTATTTTCCTCCCTCCAAAACTATCTTGTATTTAACAACTTTGCATATGTTTGTGTTTATTACATTCATTTTTATGTTGGATATATTGTTATATCTATTTATCTCCTACATTAGAATGTGAGCTCCTCATGAATAAAGACTACTTATTTTTTTGTACTTGGAACACCAGCGTCCAGAAAGAGTAGAAGCTTAATTAATATATGCTTTATTGCTTGATCTCTCCCTCGTCACCTGTATTATGATAATTTTTATTACCTTTTTATTAATCTTTATTGCTATTATTTGGGGTTAAGGGACATTTATTCTGATTAGGAGGTTATTTAGATGGTTGAAATTTATTATAAATTCCTGACATAAGAAGCCAAAAGGGACTTAAAATTTCCCAAAATAGACTTCCCAGAGTAATTTAGCTTGCTTTTTTTGAAGAATAAACCCAAATGGCTTTGACCTTGTGGTTATTTTGCAATATGTAAATTTCCTTTCTCACTTATGAGACTCTGAATCTGGGAAACAACTTTAACATATAACTAAGTCTATGTAAATAAGATTGTTCAACTTCCATGACCTAAGAAGATATATGAGATTACTGTAATTTCTGTCTATAAAAGCCTTTTCAGAACTCTAGTATTCAGAATTATTTTTCTGATCTCTAAACCTGTACTTGAACACAATAAAATCTAAATTTAAACCTCTAGGATCTTTATTGTGATGGTGTTATTCAGCAGCAGTTACCTTTCACGTGAATGCAATGGGAATATTTTTCCCACGACATTTCCTGGGAGCCCACTAGGAGGAGCTGTAGAGAGAACATTGGTCTTGGAACCAAGAAGACTGGAGTTCAAATATAGTTTCAGAAACTTACTAGTTGTGTGACCTAGGGAAAGTCATTTAACCTTTTTTTTTTTTTTTTTTTTTTGCCTCATACTCCTCAAATGTAAAAGGTGGATGATAATAGCATCTGTCTCCCAGAGTTATTATAAGGACCAAATGAGATTATATTTGTAAAGCAATTAGGACAGTACCTGGCACATAGTAAGTGGTTATTTGGGAAGATATTTGAATTTTTTATTTTGCTGTTGATAATGATAATAATTTTATAATGAAATAATGAAGCTTACTTTCTCAGTAAGTTGGTGTGAATGTTAGAGAATATTAGTTTTTAGAAGACTAGATTGGGAGCTTTAGAGGGCAAGACTATCTTTTGCCTCTTTTTTGTATTCCCAGTCATTAGCCTAGTGCCCTCTCATATAATAGGGGCTTAATAAATGGTGGCTGATACTAAAATTAACTGTTTTTAAAAGGCCAATAATGTTAGAAAGAGGGTGGCATATGATACTTTCATTGTAATTATCTGACCAGTCATACCTGCATCAAAGAAAAGAAATGATTCATGAGAATTCCAAGATGATCTTGTAACCAGGATTCCTCAACGATATCAGCACGCTCCTGTTCTGCCTCTTCCTTTCGAGTATCACATATATCCCAAAGACGGTCCCTTAAATCCTAAATTGAAAAAGAAAAAGCATTTCATTTCTTAGATGCACAACCTAAATTATCTCAATGCAAATAAAAAATATTGAAGAATTGCTCCTAAATGAAATAGTATTTGATCAGAGAGGAAGGAAGGAAATAAATATTTATTGAGCACCTACTATTTGCCAGGGTCTATGTTAAATCCTTTTCAAATACTATTTCATTTAGGAGTAGACTGAACTCTCTGTATGCTGCCCAGTGGCCAGCCTGCCATACTGAAAATCAACTTACATTGACTCTTTGGTGTAGTTCAGCTTTTGTTTCCTCATCATCCCATAAGTCTTCAGGGAGGTTGTTAAAATCCTCCTGCCACTGCGTTACAAACTCCTGCTTATGATCTGGCCGTTTCAGATATTCCTGGTAATTTAGTCTGTGGTGCATTAGTAGAATTTCAGTGGAAAATAGAATATATCTTATTCCCCCCTTCCCTCAAAAGAATGTAATTCTATATATATATTTAATTTTTACTCACCTGGTATTATGTAGATAATAAAGCACAATATGTCTCTCATCTCTTATCTGTCTGAATATAGCTTTGCTGGTATTTATGTATGAACTTTCTATTATTTCCCAGAAAGACTCTAGATATTCAAGTATTTCCTATTAAATATAAAACACACAAATCAGCACATCATGTTTGAAAGCCTTCTGAATAATTGACTTTAACTGACTACAATAGAAACCACATCAAACAACAACTAGGTGGTTTTCGGACTCAGTAGTCAAGGTTGTAAGGGCAACAGGGCAACAGACAACCTCATCATAGTCTCTCATCTGCTTTAATAGGAGGTAGTGGGAATTGTTCCATGGTGGCATGTGGTCAGAAGATGGCTGGGATGAGGATAGGAGAAAGTTTTATGGGACCTCCTACTTAGGAGTATATCCTAAGGGGAAAAATGAGCAAAAGCCATTTGAAGCATTTCCCTTTGCTGAAGTGGCCACCTAATGTTACAAAGGTGAAAATAAGACTAATACTTTGAAAGGAAAATTAGCTAGGCAGTTCTAATATTTTATACAGGATGGTATATCCTTGTTATAGCATGTAAAGGGAGAAAAGGACAAAGCCAAACTTAAAAAAATATAATCTTTAATAATGTAAACCCCAAAGAATTTCAATGGTAGATATATATATATGTAT
>NW_025388601.1:7277-8418 GCF_016433145.1 Gracilinanus agilis | reverse complement strand
ACCTAATCTCTCCCATATTGTTTTCCAAATTTCCCAGCAGTTTTTGTCAAATAGTGGATTCATGTCCCAAAAGTTGGGCTCTTTGGGTTTATCATACACTGTCTTGCTGACGTCACATACCCCAAGTCTATTACATTGATCCTCCCTTCTGTCTCTTAGCCAGTACCGTACCATTTTAATGACCACTGCTTTATAGTGTAGTTTAATATCTGGTACTGTAATCCACCTTCCTTCATATCTTTTTCATTATTCCTCTTGATATTCTTGATCTTTTGTTATTCCAAATGAAATTTGTTATAGTTTTTTCTAATTCAATAAAAAAGATTTTTGGTAGTTTGATAGGTATGGCACTAAATAGGTAAATTAATTTGGGTAGAATTGTCATTTTTATTATGTTAGCTCGACCTACCCATGAGCAATCAATGGCTTTCCAATTGTTTAGATCCAGTTTTATTTGTTTGGAAAGTGTTTTGTAGTTGTTTTCATATAATTGCTGTGTTTGTTTTGGTAGATAGATTTCCAAGTATTTTATATTGTCTAGGGTGATTTTGAATGGTGTTTCTCTTTCTACTTCTTGCTGCTCTAGTGTGTTGGAAATGTATAGAAATGCTGATGATTTATGTGCATTTATTTTGTATCCTGCAACTTTGCTAAAGTTGTTGATTATTTCTACAAGCTTCTTAGTTGATTCTCTGGGATTTTTTAAGTAGACCATCATATCATCTGCAAAGAGTGATAGCTTAGTTTCCTCCTTGCCCACTTTGATACCTTCAATTTCTTTTTCTTCTCTAATTGCAACTGCTAGTGTTTCTAGTACTATGTTAAATAATAGAGGTGATAATGGGCATCCTTGTTTTACTCCTGATCTTATTGGGAAGGCTTCTAATTTATCCCCATCGCATATGCTGTTTGTTGATGGTTTTAGGTATATACTATTTATTATTTTTAGGAAAGGTCCTTCTATTCCTATACTTTCCAGTGTTTTCAATAGGAATCGATGTTGTATTTTGTCAAAGGCTTTTTCATTATCTATTGAGATGATCATGTGATTTTTGTTTGTTAGACTATTGATATGGTCAATTATGTGGATGGTTTTCCTAATGTTGAACCAACCTTGCATTCCTGGTATAAATCCCACCTG
>NW_025388601.1:0-7184 GCF_016433145.1 Gracilinanus agilis | reverse complement strand
GATTGGTCTGTAGTTTTCTTTCTCTGTTTTTGGTCTCCCTGGCTTTGGAATCAGTACCATATTTGTGTCATAAAAGGAATTTGGTAGGACTCCTTCTTTGCTTATCATATCAAATAATTTGTATAGTATTGGGGTTAGTTGCTCTTTGAATGTCTGATAGAATTCACTTCTGAATCCATCAGGCCCTGGCGATTTTTTCTTGGGGAGTTCTTTGATGGCTTGTACAATTTCTTTTTCTGATATGGGATTATTTAGGTATTCTATTTCTTCTGCTGTTAATCTAGGCAGTTTATATTTTTGTAAATATTCATCCATATCTCCTAAATTGTTATATTTATTGCCATATAATTGGGCAAAATAGTTTTTAATGATTGCCTTAATTTCCTCTTCATTAGAGGTGAGGTTTCCCTTTTCATCTTTGATACTGTCAATTTGGTTTTCTTCTTTCCTTTTTTTTATTAGATTGACTAGTACTTTGTCTATTTTATCTGTTTTTTCAAAGTACTAGCTTCTAGTCTTATTTATTAATTCAATAGCAGTGTTATTTCCTCATTGTTTATACTGCCTTTAATCAGAATGTAATGACCTTCCCTGTCTTTTTTAATCATATCTATTTTTACTTTGGCTTTGTTAGAAATCATAATAGCCACTCCTGCCTTCTTTTTCTCATTTGACGCCCAAAAGATTTTGCTCAAACCCTGAACCTTAAACTTGTGTATGTCCACCCACCTCATATGTGTTTTTTGTAGACAACATATGGTGGGACTTTGGTTTCTACTCCACTCTGCTATTTGCTTCCGTTTTATGAGCGAGTTCATCCCATTCACATTCAGAGTTATAATCATCAGTTGTGCATTTGCTGACATTTTCAAATCCTCCTCCATTCCTATCCTTTCTCCTTAAACTATTTCCTTTAAAACCAGTGGTTTGCTATTAAGACCCTATCCCTTATCCCCTCCCTTGATTAACTTTCCTTTCTACCCCCTCCCTTATTTTCCGCCCCTCTTTTTTTAAAGGCCTTATGAATTCCTTCCCCCTTCACCCCTCCCTTTTTTTGACCTCCCCTCTCCCCTGCTCCCCTTGGTTTATCCCTTCTAACTTTCTCAGAAGGGTTAGATAAGAGTTTTATTTCCCAATGGATAGTATAGCTACTCTTCCCTCTCCTTCTTATAGTAGTATTTGTCCCCTCTTCCTCCCATGCCCTCTTTGTGTGTAATAGAATATCCTATTTTCTTATTCTCTCAAGTTTCTCTTGGTATCCCCTGCTATTCACCCCCTCTTTCCCATCCCCCATGCCACTATACTGTTATACTATTACTATAATAGTGAATATTATAATAGTGAATAGAGTTCACTACAGAGAATTAAACATAACATTCCTCTACATAGGAATACAGATAATTAGATCTCACTAAGGCCCTTAAAAAGGCAAATTTAAAAATTATAAGTTTTCTTTCTTTCCCTTCTGTATCTTATTTACCTTTTCAGGTTTCTCTCGATTTTTGTGGTTGGATATCAAACTTTCCATTTAGCCCTGGTCTTTTCTGTGCAAATACCTGGAATTCTTCAATTTTGTTGAATGCCCATAGTTTCCCCTGGAAATATATAGTCAGTTTTGATGGGTAGTTGATCCGTGGTTGCTGGCCCAGCTCTCTTGCCTTTCTGAATATCGTATTCCAAGCCTTGCGATCTTTTAGTGTGGAGGCTGCCAGATCCTGTGTGATCCTGATTGGTGCTCCTTGATATTTGAATTGTTTCTTTCTGGCTTCTTGTAAGATTTTTTCTTTTGCTTGGAAACTCTTGAATTTTGCAATGATATTTCTGGGTGTTTTCCTTTCTTGATCGAATGCTGCAGGTGTTCTATGAATCCTTTCAATGTCTATATTGCCCTCTTGTTGTAGGACTTCAGGGCAATTTGGTGAATTATTTCTGTTAGTATGGAGTCCAGGTTACTATTAATTTCTGGTTTTTCTGGAAGACCAATTATTCTCAAATTGACTCTTCTAGACTGGTTTTCTTGGTCTGTCACTCTCTCATTGAGATATTTCATGTTTCCTTCTATTTTTTCAGTCTTTTGACTTTGTTTTATTTGTTCTTGCTGTCTTGATAGATCATTAGCTTCCAATTGCTCGATTCTAGCCTTTAGGGATTGATTTTCGGCTATAATCTTTCGGTTTTCGGCCATAATCTTCTGGAATTCCTTTTCAATCTGGTCATTTCTGGTGTTCAATTGCAAGATTTTACCTTTTAAACAGTTATTTTCTTGCCAGATCTCTTCCATCTTCCTCAGAATCTCAGTTTTGGACTCTTCCATAGTTTGTGAGGAGTTTTCCTTATTTGAGGTGGGTCCGGATGCTTGTTTGTTTTCGTCCTCTGTTTGCTCGGTTGTCTGGATTTTCTCTGTGTAAAAGTTGTTGAGTGTTAAAGACTTCTTTTTCTTGTTGTTATTCTTTCTCTTCTGAGCTTCCTGAGACTGGGTAGCCATCATTAGCCCAGCAGCTTCTCAGGTTTATCCTTGCGCTCAGGGTCTGTCCGCGGTCTATTGGCTCCTGAGATCTGAGTTCTGGTTTTTTTCCAAGGTCAAGCCCCCTGGTGGACCCCCTTGCTTGATCCTCTGCGGGAGGTTCCTTTACAAGTCTCAGGGCACTGCTTCCACAGTCGTATACCCATCCACGCTGGTTCCCCACTCAGGCTTTAGTTCCTGGCTGTGTCTGCCTCCACCCTCGCCTCCTCAGTGCCTGTGCTCTCAGCCCGCGCTCTGGGCCCTGCGTCCACTCTCTGCTCCTGCGTTCAGATTTCGCGTGTATTTTTTGGCTTATTGGGGTCCTAAATCGTGCTGCTCTCAGGACCAGGCCCTGGAGCTGCCAATGACTCGATGGGTGTCCCAAACTTGCTCTATTTCTTTTTAGCTGGCTTCGGCGCTATAGATGTGTGTGGAGGGCGTGAGGGTGCGGTGGTTGTTCAGCCCGTGATTCAGTGAGAGCTGTTTCACCCCTTTATATCATGGAAATGCCTCGATTCCACATACCTTCCACGCTGTGCCCTGTTGTGGGGTTCCTCCATTCGTCTGGACTTGTTTTTATGTCCCCTTCAGGAGTTTTGTGTGTTTTGGTCAGGAGAGGTTAAGAGCTGCTTCTTACTCTGCCGCCATCTTAACCCGGAACCCTAGACATTGTCTTTTGAGGATTTGTGTAGAGGGTAATCTATGGTCTCTTTCTATGTTTATTTTTCCCTCTTGTTCAAGAACATCAAGGCATTTTTCTTGGATAATATCCTGTAGTATGATGTCAAGGTTCCTTTTTGTTTCTGATTTTTCAGGAAGACTAATAATTCTCAAATTATCTCTTCTAGACCTGTTTTCTTGGTCTGTCATTTTCTCTGTGTGATATTTCATGTTTCCTTCTATTTTGTCAGTCTTTTGACTTTGCTTTATTAATTCTTGCTGTCTTGTGCGATCATTAGCTTCAAATTTCCCAATTCTATTACTTATAGTCTGGTTTTCTACTATAATCTTTTGATTTTGTGTCTTATCTATCCTGCTTTTCATAGCTTCCAGCATTTCATTTTTGTCTTCAAGTTGCTTATCATTTCATTTGATTTCTGAACCTCAATTTCCAAGTACAAAATTTTTCTTTTAAATTGTTATTTTCTTTTTTTTCTTTTTTCCTTCTTTTCTTGCCAAATTTCTTTCACCTTTTTCATCATCTCATATTGGAACTCTTCAAGTGCTTGTGAACAATTTCCTTTTGGGGGGAATGTTTGGATGTGTTTACTTGTTTGTCTTTCTCTGCTGTCTCCTCTGTGGTCTGGATTTTTTCTCCAAAAACATTATCCAGGGTCAGTGTCTTTCTCTTGTTCCTTTTGATTATTGTAGGTTGTATATTTTGGGCATTGCTGGACATTGCTATGTTGTTTTTTCCTTCCCTTCTGAGCCATCAGTCTGAGTGAGGAAGACAGGCTTTCTGTGTATGGAGCTATGGAGCAGTTGTTGCCTGAGGCTATGAGATTGCCCCAGGCTCACCCTGATTCTCGGGTACTGGCTTTGACTGGCACTGGGTTGAGGGAGGGTCGATCAGCTCATGTTTTGATGGGAACTATTTCATCCCCTTGTAGCATGGAAATGCCCAATTCCATTTACCTTTGAAGCTGCACCCTATTATGGAGTAGCTTCATTCATCTAAACTTGTTTTTTTTGTCCTTTTGAGGTATCATATATCAGTTGGTGGTGAAGAGAGTAAGAGTTCTGCTTCTACTCTTCAGCCTTCTTAACCCAGAAGTCCTATTCCCAGGTATTTTGTATTGTTTAGAATGAGTCATAAATGTTATTTCTTTTTTTAACCCTTGCTTCAGGACTTAAATGGTCATATATTAAAATGCTGATGATTTATGTAGATTTATTTTGGATCCTACAATTTTACTAAAGTTATTAATTATAATTATTTCAACTAGTTTTTTTAGTTGATTCTCTAAACATACCCTCAAATGAGCTGCAAAGAGTGATATTTTAGTTTCCTCATTGCCTACTTTAATTTTTTCAACTTATTTTTCTTCTCTTATTGTTAATGCTAGTATTTCTAGTACAATATTAAATAATAGCGGTGATAATGGGCATCCTTGATTAATCCTAGGTCTTATCAGGAAGACTTTTAAGTTATTCCCAATATAGATGATACTTACTGAAGGTTTTAGTTATATACTACTTATTTTGAGGAATGACCCATATATTCCTATGGATTTCTAGTGTTTTAAATAAGAAAGTTTGTTGCATTTTGTTGCAGGATTTTCCTGTATCTATTGAGATAATCATGTAAATTCTTTTAGTTTGGTTATTGATATGATCAATTATGCTGCTACTTTCCTAATATAAAACCAGTCCTGCATTCCTGGTATGAATCCCATCTGGTCATAGTGAATGTTTCTTGTGACATATTGTTGTATTCTCCTTTTCTTGCCTTTATTTTTTGCATCTTTGTTCATTAATGAAATTGGCCTATAAAGCTCTTTCTCTATATTTGGTCTTTCTGGCCAGGGATCAGTACCATATTAGTTTCATTAAAAGCATTTGAAAGGATTACTTCTCTGTCTATTTGCTCAGTTTATGTAGTCATATTGGGATTAATTGTTCTTTAAATGTTTGTTTGAATTCAATTGTGAATCCATCTGTCCCTGGGGGTGTTTTGCTTAGAGATTTTATTAGATCATTTGAGATTCTATTTCCTCTTTTTTTAATCTTGGCAATTTACATTTTTGTAGATATTCATCTATTTCACCTAGATTGTTAGATTTATTGGCATATAACTGGGCAAAATATTTCTTAATTATTTCTTTAATTTTCTTTTCATTGGGGGTGAATTCACCTTTTTCATTTTTATGCTGACTATTTGATTTTCTCCTTTCCTTTTTGAAGTCAAATTTACCAACTCTCTCTATTTTATTTGATTTTTTTTTCAAAACCAACTTCAAGGCTTATTTATTAGTTCAACATTTCTATTACTTTTAATTTTATAAATTTCTTCTTTAATTTTTAGGATTTCTAACTTAGCCTTTAAATGAGGGTTTTTCATTTGTTATTTTTTGAGATTTTTAGTTGCATTCCCAATTTACAAATCTGCATTTTCTCTATTTTAGTGATGCAAGCATTTAGAGATAAAAATTTTCTCCTAAGTACTGCTTTGACCATATCTCATAAATTTTGTATATTGTCTCTTTGTTGTCATTCTTAATAATAATATTAATTGTTTCTATAATTTGTTCTTTGACCCACCCTTTTTTAACATTAGATTAGTCTCCAATTAATTTTTGATTTATCTCTTCATGAAGTATTATTGATTATAATTTTTATTGTGTTATGATCTGAAGGATGCATTTATTTTTTCTGCAATTGGCTATGAAGTTTTCATGCCCTAATAGAGGGTCAGTTTTTGTGTAGAAGCCATGAACTGCTGAAAGGTACATTCCTTTGTGTTGCAATTCAATTTTCTCTAGAGATCTATTGGTTCCAACTTTTCTAAGATTTCATTTACTTCCATTATTTCTTTCTAATATTTTTGGTTTTATTAATCTGGATCTGAAAGGGGGAAATTAATGTCTTTAAATAATATATAATTAAAAAAAACTTTGGAATATTTTTTTCATGTTAACATAATTCATGTTCTCTCCCTCCCCTCTTTCCTCCACCATCCCGGAACTTACAAGCAATTCCACTGGTTTTAACAGAAGAAGAAATAGAATACCTAAATAGAAAAAGACATTGAACAGGCCATCAAAGAACTCCCTAAGAAAAATTCTCCAGGACAAGATGGATTCACAAGTGAATTCTACCAAACATCTAAATAACAACTAATGCTAATACTATAGAAACTATTTGACATAATAAGCAAAGAAGGAATTGTACCAAACTCCTTTAATGACACAACTATGGTACTGATTCCAAAGCCACTTAGTTAAAAACAAGTATCATCTGCAATGGAGATAAGTTAGAAACCTTCCCATTGAGATCAGGAGAGAAGCAAGGATAATCTTTATCATCACTATTATTTAATATTGTATTAGAAATGCTAGTGATAGCAATTAGAGAAGAAAAAGAAATCAAAGAGATTAAACTAGTCAGTGATGGAACTAAACTATCCACTCTTTGAAAATGAGATGATGTGATACTTAGAGAATCCTAGAAAATCAATTAAAAAGCTAATAGAAATAATTAATAATTTAATAAAGTTGCAGAATGCAAAATGAACCCACATAAATTATCAGTGTATTAGACTGGGTTAAATGATCTCAGTAAACTAATATTTGATAAACACAAAGACCCTAGCTTTTGGAACAAGAACTCATTATTTGACAAAAACGGCTGTGAAAAATGCAAAACAGTATGGTGAAAAATAGGTTTAGATCAACATCTCACACCCTATACCAAGATAAATTCACAATGGGTAAATTGCTTAAATATATAGTGAGAGGGGGCAGCTGGGTAGCTCAGTGGATTGAAAGCCAGGCCTGGAGATGGAAGGTCCTAGGTTCAAATCTGGCCTCAGACACTTCCCAGCTGTGTGACCCTGGGCAAGTCACTTAATCCCCATTGCCCATTCTTACCACTCTTCCACCTAGGAACCAATACACAGAAGTTAAGGGTTTAAAATATATATATATATGGAAAGACTTCAACAGATGTAAAGTAAGTAAAA
>NW_025388600.1:0-1239 GCF_016433145.1 Gracilinanus agilis | reverse complement strand
CCAATAAATGTAAATGTAGTTATATAATACTGTCATAAGTCTCATCTCTGCACCTGGGACAAAGAGCAGGACTCTTTAAAAAAAGAGTAAATGTTTAGGTGTGTGTGTGTGTGTGTGTGTGTGTGTGTGTGTGTGCTTGGGTGAATGTCTGTGTGTTTGGGTTGTATTGTGATGGTAAAGGCAAGTTCTAGGTTTTTTTTCTTTTTATATTGTCTTTTTCTTCTACTAATTATTGTTAAAACAGCTACCAACATTTTTCAAAGAATATTGAGTCTCAAATTTTTCCCCTCCCTTCCTTCTCTATAATCCCCTACTCTCCTGAGGTGGTTAAGCAGTTACATATAGATTTTATGTGTGCAATGCTGTAAAACATTTTTCTATATTAGTCCTTTGTGGAAGAAAACTCATATAGAAAAACAAATTAAGAAGGTGAAAAAATTGCTTTCTTCTGGTTTCAGACTCAGTTCTTTTTCTCTGGAAGTAGTTTACATTTTTCATATTTGTCATTAGTCTTTTGGGATACTTTTGGATCATTGTACTGCTGATAATAGGTGTTACTCATAGTTGCTTATTGCAAACTATTCCTGTCACTTTACAATGTTTTCCTGGTTCTGCTTATTTCACTCTGCTTCAGTTTGTGTAATTCTTTGAAGGTTTTTCTAAGCTCCTCCTACTTGCCGTTTCTTATAACCCAATTTTAGTCCATTAGAAACATATATTGTGACTTACTCATCCTTTCCTTAATTGATGGGTATCCTCTCACTTTGCAAATCTTTGTCCCCATGAAAAAGCCATTTTAAATATTTTTATACATATAGATCCTCCACCCCCTTTATTTTTTATCTCTTTGGGATATAAACCTACTATCAGTATTGCTTGGTGAAAGGGTAGTAGGTGCTGTTTTGTAGTCCTTTCTGGATAGGTCCAAATTACTCTCCTGAATGACTGAATCAGTTAACAACTCCCACAACAATGCATTCATGTACAGCTTTCCCACATCCCCTTCAAGTTTTTGAAGGTTACTAGCTAATCTGATAGGTATGGAATAAACCTTAGTGTCATTTTAAATAATTATTAAATTTGTTTATTTATATTAATATTTATCATTCATATTAATAAAAGGGTAAGAAGCCCTATTATTAAATTTATTATTAAATAATAAACTCTAAATAATAGTGATGTAGAGAGGATAGAGCCAAGATGGTGGAGTAATCCAGAGCAGCTCTGTGCCACCATGAG
>NW_025388599.1:0-9726 GCF_016433145.1 Gracilinanus agilis | reverse complement strand
GGAGGAGGAGGAGGAGGAGGAGGAGGAGGGAGAAGGAAGAAGACAACAATTTTTTGTAATTCTGAATATGGGTTTTAGAAAAATTGCCAGAAATTGACTATGTGGGCTCCTTCATACAGAATTTCTTTCTATAGTGTAAAACTTTGATGGGTCTGATATGTAGTTTACTTAGGATTCTGGATCCTCCAAAAATATCTCTTACCTAGTGTCCAGTCTTAGATAATGAGCTTCTCTAAAATTAGTTAGGTTGATCATGGAACAATAGATGAGTTGTCTATCGCTGAACCTACATATAGAAACTTTGTAGTTGGTAGGATCTCCAGAAGTTTGCTTTCCAGTGGCACATTATCCACATCAAGAACAAATGGTCTTGGGGCAGCTAGGTAGCTTAAAGATAAAGAGCCAGGTCTGGAGATCAATGGTCCTGAGTTCAAATCTGGTCTCAAATGCTTCCTAGCTTTGTTACTTTGGGCAAGTCACTTAACCCCCATTGCCTAGCCCTTACTGCTCTTCTGGCTTGGGACCAGCACACAGTATTGATTCTAAGATGGAAGGTAAGGGGTTTTTTTAGTTGTATTCGTTATTACAGTTAATGTAATACATATGCAATTTATTCAGCATAAAGGCAATTTATTTTTAACTTAGAATGTTCTTGGGTTTTCCTTCTAGTCTTAAGAGCCTAGGATATCTCCTCTCTTCTTTACAGATGTGAAGGACTATGGATGAGGAATGCTATATACACTACTGTACCCAATTGACATAATAACTGGTTTTGCTTAATTGCTTTCTTTCTATTTTGATTCTTTGTCACAAGAAATGGTTCTCAGTGTAGAGGGAAAGAAAAGGTCATTTCCAAAATAAAGGTAATGCAAAAATAAAAAAGAGCATTATCTTTTTAAGTTTAGAATATTTATTTACTTGTTGACACAGTTGTAAATGTGTATACAAATAATATGCATGAGTATAAATAAAATGTATCTATGAAGTTTTTTCTAGCACATAGAAAATGGTATAATGCAGAGGGCACTGAACTAGTCCAAGATTATGGGTTGTAGTTGGACTACTTCCTAGATGAGTGATCTTATACAGGTCATTGATCCTTCAGGAACCTGTTTCTTTATCTAGAAAACATAATTTTTTTAAAAATGCTTGCTTGGCTTCTTTCCCTAGGTTGTAAGCCTTAAATGACATAATGCATATGTAAAGCACTATACAAATGTAAGGCTCTGTTTGTTGTTGTTCTCAGGGAATTTTTTGTATTATTTCCATGACCATGCAAGATTTTTATTTTAAATGTGGGTTTTTCAATGCCTGAGAAAATGGGGCAGTCACAGAACCATGACTTTAAACAAACTTTATTTGGGCGCTTGAGTGACTAGCAATTGTGTGCAATCATTTTAGCTGTCACAGGGCCCAGAGAAATGTGGAAGAGCTCTTCCATGAAATGTTTATATTTCATAAACAAAATGATGTGCTTAACAGTCAGAGCGATGGGAGGATTCCAGCTAATGCATTTTCCAATGTGTGAGGCAGATTATTAATGCGCTCCAGTAGCTGTTAATTTCAGTTTGCCGGAATGATTTATGGGGAGGTAAAGGAGAAAGACATAATCTAATTGAGATCAGAATCACTGTTCTAGCAGGAGAGCACCAACATGTACCCCAGGCACAACAGAATGATTAATATCTAATAAGCAAATAATCCATTAAATTATTAAAAACATTACTTCTGACAACTCTTTTGTTGGCAAATGGAAGAGAAAATAAACTAATTTAATAAAACAAAAGACATTTTAAAATCCCTATTCTCTCTAATAACAAGGAAAGAACAGATAGATACTGGTTGAAGTGAAGGAAGTAAATATCATGGCTATACTTATAAGAATCAATTTTAAGTAAAGCTATTTCTGCTGTAACAAAGACAATACCTGAACGAACAGAACAAAATCAGCCTTCAGAGAGAACGAAAATAATCATAATTTCAGTTCTCAAACTATAGCTCCCTGTTCTCTAGAATTATGCTCTTCCCTTGCCTTTTTGTAGTAGTTTGGTGTAAAGTCTAAAACAGTCAGGTAAGTCAACAGTCATGTTTTCTTCCATCAACCCTAGAGGTCAGTGTAGTTCCTTTCTCAACCTAGGAGCAGAGTCAGGCTAGGTTGTGTCACCTCCAAATCAAGACTCAAGAGAAGTAGATTCACTTTGAGACACTTCCCCAAATCAACATCAATTAAAAATAACAGATTTGAACTAGCAGTTTTCAAAAGAAAAAAGGCCAACTATCAACAATCATATGAATGTTCTAAATCACTAATAATAAAGGAAATACGAATTTCATCAACTCGGGTTTTATTTCATTACTAATCAGATTGATAAAGATAAAAAAAGATGAAAGTGTAACCGTTGGAAGCCAATGAAAACAGGAACACTAAAGAAAAAATTAAATAAGATAATAGATGTAAAGATCTTCACAAACCTGGAAACACCATGAAAATGTTAGTTATTGTTATTATTCATTTTCACTTAACTGCAAATCCAAGTGTTCTGTAAAAGAATTTAAAAATCACCAAACTGCATATACCCTTAGTCTAATGAAAAGCACTACTATGTGTATATCCACCCCCAAGGAACTCAAAGGTATCAGAAAAGGCCTCACATATGCAAAAATGTTTTAGAAGCACTTTTAGTGATGGTAAAAAAATTAGAAACAAAATTTGTGTCCATCACTAAAAATGATTGAACAAATTGTGGTATATGAATATAAAGAAGGCATTTTAGGGCACCTGTAAGAAATTATAAATAAGAATTTATAGGCATTGGGAAGATTTAGGTGAATTACAATCAAGGGGAGCAGAATGAAGTAAATAATACATACAAGAAAAACAACATTGTAAGGAAAAAACTTTGGGGAGCCTTGAAAATAGGCAGTAACCAATCTTGTGACATAAAGGTGATCGACTCAAGGAGAAGGAAGAGACTTACATCTTTGAACATAGCTATGATATGGAAATTTTTTTCTTGATTAGGTTTATTAGCTAGAAGTCTTTAAAGCATTATTTTTGCTTTCTTTTTTTTAATGAGGGAAGAGAGTAGCAAGAGTAATGTACCCAAAAAAAATTTTTTCCCAGCACAAGCAGGATAGTATTAAAAGAAACATGTAGGAGCAGCTAAATGGCTTAGTGGCTAGAAAGCAAGAGCTGGAGATAGGAGGTCCTGGGCTCAAATCTGACCTCACATACTTCCTAGCTATGTGACCCTAGGCAAGTCATTTAACCTCCGATTGCTGCTTGCCCCTTAGCATTTTTCTGCCTTGGACCAATACTTAGTATCAATTCTAAGATAGAAGGTAAGGGTTTTATTTTTTAAGTAACACATAGAATTTGTAATATTTTTAAAAGCACATAATAGGACATAATAGAACTCATGATTTCTTATAAAATATTTTTTGTTCTATGAATATGGAAATGCTCCTCTTTTAGTTTTTAAAATAAGTTGAAAAATGAAACTTCTTCATCCTAGGATTCCTCTCCAGCTCTACTGTTCACATATTGAATTATCGTCCATTTCTGCATCCTTTCTCTCCGATTAGATTGCTCCTCCCAGAACCTCCATTTAAGAAGGGAGTCTAGATCAGACATATCTTCAACCCTCCTCAGACTTTTTCTCCCATTCCCTTTCTCTTTCACTTTTCAGCTTCCCTTTATGTTTTGACTTCCTTCATTGCAATGTAAATTCCATGAAGGCAGCAACTGTGTTTCTTTTTGTGTGTATTTGTATTCCCAGTATTTGCATGGTAGGTAGTTAGTATGTGCTTAATAAATGCTTGTTAACTGACTGAAAATATAAAATAAATTTTTTAAAAAGATGTAACATCTTTTAGGCTGATGAAAAGCATCCTAAATCTTTTGATAAATAGTATTCAAATGAAATCATAGATTTAGAATGGGAAGGAACCTAAGAGGGTCTTATCTAGCCCCCTCACTTTACAGATAATGAAACTTTAGCTAATTGGCCAAGGTCACATGAGAAATGAATAGCAGAACTTGAATTCAAACATACCTCCTCAGAATCCTAATCTTGTACTTTTCTTAAGTGTACTGCATTGCCTTCTTAGTGAACTGAAATAACTCTACACAGTACTAAAAAGCAAGACATTGAATGATATTTCAGTCTTCATCTGGTACCATGGAGGCAATATGTAGATGCATGGTAACAGGTAGGCACAATCATTGTCAACATTTTATTTAACCCGCTTTATAAAAACCTAGCCTTTACTCATGAAATAAATCTCACACCTGCTCAATATCTGGATTTATGATCCAAACTTTCCACATTCCAAGATTTCTCAGCAGAAAAAGGACTTCCTGTCATGTAAAAAACAGCTATTCTTAGATAGTGTGGCTAATAGCTTTCTTCTGGAAAGGAGTAGCCTCTGAACTAGTGTGCCAAATAAATTAAGCTAAGAACTTCCATGATCAATTCCCATTAGGAAAGAGAAAGTAATGCCTTACAAAACTTTATCAAAGTATTTTAGGAATGGAGAGTACCTTCAGAGGCTAGTCTAGATGCAAATATAGGCAAATACCTAAATTCTCAAAGACCACAAAATCTGTCTTTAAAGACTTTCATAGAGATGTCTATAAAATCTCTATTTCAAACAAGTTAAAACAGAAAGAGCATCTCTCAGATGTATGACACTATAGGTTAAGATCTAAAACCATGAGGAAGACACAACTAGCCAAAACCACCCATTGAAATATTTATCAGACTCATGAAAAAATTTAAGGAGTCTTTGAACAGAAAGTTTATCTTTCTCAGAAAGTGTAGCTGTCCAGTTTTCTTAGTTCAGCTAAATGAAAAGTGCTGGGGAAATCACATATTGATATGAGAACTGCCAGATGTCCTAGTCCTTTACCCCTACCTAGATAAAGTTGTATTTGCAGTCTTTTTGTTTCTCTCCCACTGGATACAAACAGAAAGCCATGAATCTACACATAAAAGCCATGAATCTACACATAAAATAGCATAGAAAAGTAAAAAAAAATCCAAACTTCCCTTCCTTTTTTCCAAAAGATGTAGATTTGAAGTGTAGAAAATTACAGATACTGTCACACTAGATTGATTTATTCACTTAGCTTTGCTTAACTTCTTTTTCTCCCTCTTTCTTTTTAATTCTTTGTTACAAGAATAACTTCCCAAGTTTTAGCAAGGGAAAGATGTACTTGAAAATGAAGGTGATCTAAAAATGAAAAAAAATCAATAAAAGTTATTTGAAAGGACAGAAAGCAAACAGCTTCTGCCCTAAGATGAGAATTAACCTTGGGTGCAGGTCTTGCCAGTGCTATGACTCTGGACCTATGATGAAGGAATATCCTTGACCCACCTTCTATGAGATGATTTCCAAAAATTTGTCATCATGCCTTCCTAGATCTATTGTTTTTTTTTTTGCTTTGTTTTTGTTTTTGTTTTTAACCCTTACCTTCCATCTTGGAATCAATACTGTGTATTGGTTCCAAGGCAGAAGAATGGTAAGGGCTAGGCAATGGGGGTTAAGTGACATTACCTAGGTCACACAGCTAGGAAGTGTCTGAGGTCAGATTTGAACCCAGGACCTCCCATCTCTGAACCTGGCTCTCAATCTACTGAGCTACCCAGCTGCCCCTCTTCCTAAATCTATTGTGCTCCCCTGATTCTATCTAAGTGATCAACTGCTCTGGAATTTAACTTCTTGCCTAAAACGTTTGCAGTCAACTATACCTCCTAGATAAGTTTCCAACTTTAGCCCCTTCTATGAAGCTGGTTTTACCCCTATACGTGTTGCAAAATGGTAATCTTCATTAATAAATACTACTGAATAATGATAGAAATGATGATCACAGTAGAGATGACTAAAGAGAATGTGGAGATTTGGGGAAGGTGTCAAGAACCAAAAAGGTCCTAGAAGAAACATTTGCTTTTATATAAAACATATGCTTAAAAAAAACCTACAGCAGTGTCAACAGAAAGAAAGAAAGGGGAGAGGGAAGGAGGGAAGGAGGGAAGAAGAAAAGCTTTTTTGAAAAAGAAAGTTTTAACAAAGTAAATTGCCGCAGTATGTAAATTTTTGAATTCAGTCAATGTTAAATTAAGGAGAAAACCACCCATTCTACCTCAGTGGTGAATCAACAAGTCCTGTAAGTCCTGTTGTCTTGTTCTCAAATTATCTGGTGATTACAATGTAAACTGAAAAAAAGAAATAGTAGAAACAGCTTCACCTGAGTTTGTACAGCCAGAGCTCTGAATTCTGAAATTTTGAAGTGAAGAATATCAATATCTAACTCTCTTTCTCTCTCTGGGAATCTAAGTAATTTCCCCTTCTTTTCCCTTTAGACCACAAAAATAGGCTGTGTCTTCAAAATGAGCATTCAAAGATTAAGGGGGAAAGGGAACCAAATTCATGTGAAAGCAGTGATCTGCCTATTTAGTTTCAATTCAGGACTCACCTTATTCTTTATACCAAGACACATGTGCTGAAAGACGAACTCCATGTCCATCTGTCCACCACATAGTACAGTTTGGATGATTAGAATTTTTCCTTTTGTTGTTTCTGAATATGAATATGTGCACAATTAGGCAGAAGTCTTTTAAGTGATAATGGATATTATTTAGGAAGCTTAGTAATGTGCCAGGTCCTATTGCAATCAGGACAATGTCTCCTACAAACATAAGCAACTAAATGACTTCACACTCTCTAGGGAAACAAGTTTCCATTTTTATACTGAATATCCCCTATAACAAGGGTAAGCACTCTTGGGAAGCATATATGTCCCTGATTTAGGTCTTGCTTCACAGTAACAATTGTAACATCAGACAAAGTTATCTCTGATGCTACAATTTTAAAGAAATCCTGTGTAATTATGGCATACACATGGGAAATGTGTTTTGGTGGAAAATCTTAAAGATAGTATTTTGCTCTACCAAATCAAATGCTTTTTTAAAGAATAGCCACAGTCTAGTCTTGTATTTTCTACATATTTCATTCAATCATATGACTAGAAAACTGTGTTTCTTCTTCATGCCAACTACTTTTACTCTGACCTCAATCCAAATACCCTTTTCCATTAATTAAATTGAATGAAGCAAAACAAAAGTTGGATGATTCAACATTTTCATCCATTATCATCATCTTAAAAACCCTAAGCCATAGTCCTCAGTTGAACATGTCTTTGAATATCTCAAACTTAACCTATCCAAGATACCTTTTCATCTTGCTCATTAATTCCTTTCCTTCTTTATTTCCAGCAGCAGCAGAACCATCTTCTCAGTCAATTAAGTTCATGATCTCAGAGTGAGAGTAACTGACAGGTCTCAAACCCTTCAGTGACTTAGGGAATGACTACCCCAAGCATATAAAGACTTCTCCTAGTGGAATGGAAGGATGAGAATAGTTTGTTCCTAAGGACATGAGGGTGAGTTAAGCAGGTGCTATGGAATGCTTAGTGTTTAGTCAGATATCCAAGACCCCAACATCATCCATTGCATCCTGGGCCAGCAGTCATCCTGACTTTTGTCCTGCCACTGGACTTCAATGACTACAATGAGAAAGTGAGGCTGACAACTTTGGGCAAAGTGCCTCGCTTAAATCCAACTCATATTCAAATTAAGACATCACCCTGTGATGTAATTGGCCTTCTTCAAAAACAAAGAATGAATAACGACCATGTGCTTGCCCTATGTGAAGCAATAGGGATACAACAATTAAGATGAAATAGTCCTTGCCCTTAAGGAGCTTACATGTCATTGGAAGTAATCAGCATGTACATTTTTAAATTAAAAATACATAAAAATTAATTTATAGGAGAGCACAGGTCTAATATTAAGGGCATTATTTAGTTACAGAATAAAGGTAAGGGAGAGAAGATCCAGAAGACACAATATGGCAGAAAATTGGAAACTAAAGGGCGTCCATTATTTGAGAAATGGCTGAACAAGTTTTAACATATAAATATTATTGTGCTATATAGAAATGAAGAGGATGTTGTAAGAGAAATTTGGGAAGACATGCATGAACTGATGCAAAGTGAGGTAAAGAGAACTGGGAGAACAATTTATATAATAACAGTATTGTAAAAACAAGCAACTTTGAAAAACTTAGCAACTTTTATCAACAAAATAACCAACCATAATTTCAGAAGACCCATAAAAACATGCTAGCCACTTTTAAATAAAAAAGAAATTAATTCATAATATTGCAACATGTTTTAGACATGGTAAATATATGAATTTATTTTGCTTCATTAAACATATTTATAATGATTACACATGTCTGTAGACATATTTTTTTTGTCTTCCTTACTCATTCAATGGAGGGATGGGAGGGAGAGTACTTAGAACTAAAAATAAAATTAATCCAAATATTTAAAATAATCTATGCTTTCCCATAGCATTTTCAGATTCTCAAAGTCTGCACTATTATTTTCCAAACCCAAATTAATCTTTTGATGTATCAGCATCATATGTATCATACCTGAATCTTAAGACAGTAACCAGAAAAGTATGATCCTTCCACACAAAAGTCTCTACTATCTAATACTCCTAATGTATAAATCACACACAATATTCATATCAGAGTCACTAACCTCTTAATGTTACAGATATGTCATATTAGATATAATCCAAAAAATCAAAGTATTTCTATAGAAATATTCCAAATTATCATATTCCAAAACTACAGTACAAAATATGTATAAACATAATACTCACATAAAATTATTTCAAAAATTTAAAACATAAGGGAGGTAGGAAAGGAAAGAAGGGAAAGAGAGAAAGAGAGACAGAGACAGAGACAGAGAGACACAGAGAGAGAAAGAGAGAGAGAGAGATGCTGGTCTAATACCAAGCCTATTGAATACAACTCCAAATTATTTACACAGTATCAACATTCCACTCCCCTACGAATTTTGGCATTTTATTCCAGGGCTCCGTTCAAAACCAGTAAAAAAAAAGTTATTATTTTTGTTATCTGTTACAAATGTGTGGCACCACAATTTACCATTTGGTGCACAGATAAGCCTACTGTGAATAATGGTTTTCTCCAAGAAAATATGTAGTTATGAGAATAAAACGAGTAACTCATACTACTTATCCAAATGTTTTTAGTTGCTTGGTTCTAAAGATGGATACATGATTTCCAAATTTATAAGAATACAAATATCTATGAATTTCAGTTTGGAAATAATTAGAAATTTCAAAATTTATACCAATTCCCTAAGTAAGAAATAAACATTCTTCCAGTTGACATTGCAGCATAGAAAGGGTTCAGATTAGAGGAGTAATGATCAGAATAAATTGGAGTTCTAGGAGGGATGGGGCTAAAGGAGAGGGCGAGAAAGACAAACAGTGAGGGAAAATAGAATGGAAGGAAATATACAACTATTAATTATAACTTTGAGTGTTAATGGGATAAATTCACTTATAAAATGGTACTGGATAGCAGAATGGATCAAAAACCAAAACTTGACAATATGTGTTTTTAAGAAATACACTTTTAAATGAGAGACACAAATAGAGTAAAAATAAAAGGCTGAATGCTTCAGCTGATATAAAGAAAGCAAGGGTAACAGTCATGATCTCTGACAAAGGTAAAGCTAAAATAGATTTAATCAAAAGAGATGAATAGGAAACTATATTATGTTAAAATGTACCATACAGAAGGAAGGAAGGAAGGAAGGAAGGAAGGAAAGAAGGAAGG
>NW_025388598.1:0-1127 GCF_016433145.1 Gracilinanus agilis | reverse complement strand
AAGGCAGAACGCAATTAGTAAACATCTCCATGAAATTTATTTCTGCTTCTGGAATTATCCCCTACTAATTGGTTGTTGGAACTTGGCCCTTGTTTTTGCACCCATATCTCTATTTTTTAGGCTTTGATGAATTGTGTATGATTTATAACCTCCTTCACAGCTGTGATTCTTTCTTTGTGTTCTTTGTTTGAAACCAGTATAAAATAAAGTCAAAAATCCCATAGCATGGGATCAGCATGGGCTAACCTCTAGTTCGGCTGTTCTCAGTTTCTTTTCCTGTCTTAGCAATCCGACGCCGTAAAACGCCACTCAGGACCCCTGCCATATAGAGCTGGTCCTCTATAGATGAACAGGTTTTATCCTGCAGCTGTCCAATTTATTTGCTTTTTAAACATTAGCACATGGTAGTAATTTATGTAGAATAAAAAGTATTGAAAAGAAACAAAATTATTTGATTCTATAATTTGTGGTACAATATTGCATATTGTGACTTAGGCATGTATTTTTGCTAGCAGAGTGCTGTAAGATTTATACCACTTACTGACCATTTTTGCTTCATTTGTATAAAATAAAGTATGCACATCTGAAACTGTGCATTTTGAGAAACATCCATTGCAATGGAATAACTGAGCAGGACACTTGTAACCAAAAAAAGAAAGAGAACAATTGAATAAATGAATGAAAGCAGATACTTCCCTAATTGTATAGAATCTTACAGCAACTTTGATAAACATCTCTCAGCAAAAGTGCTGTTTAGTCAACTTCCTTTAAAATATAGTAAACATGCTGATCCTGGTTATCTTTTTAAGTATACATTTAATTGTACAGGAAAAAGTACCTTGTGTAACATTGTCTCAACATTCGCAGATTGACTGTAAATTACCTTTTAGTCTTTGTGCAGACTGAAGAAGCACTATATTATTCCTAGAAAGTGCTTTTGCCTAAGGCTTTTCAGCTTTACAGTAGCCATTCTAACATGCATTATGATTTGTAATTAGAAATGTTACTTTCACTGAAAGTGTCGTGATATTTCAATTACTTTTAACCACCATGTAAAAATAAAACTGTTTCTCTTGGGTTTGTCAGCTATTTCTCTTGTGCACAGGTAATAAATGAATTTAAAATGA
>NW_025388597.1:0-2521 GCF_016433145.1 Gracilinanus agilis | reverse complement strand
TATGATTACAATGGAATATTATCATGCCATAAGAAATGACAAAACATGATAACAAAAAGCATGGAAACAATTATTTAAAATGATGTAAAGGGAAGGGAATAGAACCAATTTAAGATTGTGAGGGGTCGAAAGGTGTCTCAGTGGATTGAGAGCCAGAGATGGGAGGTCCTAGGTTCAGATCTGGCCTCAGATACTTCTTAGCTGTGTGTCCCTGGGAAAATCACTTAACTTCCATTTTATAGCGCTTAGTGCTATTCTGTCATCAAACCAAAACATGGTTTTGATTCTAAGACAGAAGGTAAAGGTTTTTGTAAAGAGAATATTGTACATAGTAACAACAATAATGTACAATCATCAAATGTAAATGAATTACCAATTATCAGCAGTTTAAGGACCTAGGACAACTCAAAGAAACTCATGACTAAAAAGGTTATCCATCATCAATGAAGGAACTGATAGAGTCTGAATACAGATTGAAGCAAACATCCTTCACTTTATTTTCTCAAGGAATTTTCCTCTAGTGTAATGGATATATGTCTTCTTCCATATCATAATGGCCATGGAAATATGTTGAGTATGACAACTGTGTAGGTGGAAAATTTGCCACACCTGAGCTACACTCCCAACATCCTTTTAAGTATGTCCTCATTTGATGTACAGGGGCTTGGGGGATAAATATGGCTGAGACCCATGCTGCAGGGCTCTTTTTTGGGACTGTGAGTTTTGCTTTGGTAAAGTGCTGCAGGTGGGAGTTTTGGGGGGGCTCTCTTTGTTTTGCTCACTTTTCTGAAAGAATAATTTTCCTTTTATTTTACTCCTCTTTTTTGATTATTAAATTATATATATAGAGAGAGAGACACTAGGAGTATTCATTTATTTTTACTCCTCTAATTTTGGCGACCACGAAGGGACAAAATTACTTCTCCTGCCCTGTTTTTAACTCTCCCTTCTCTCTTCTCCCTTCTTCCTCTGGGAAACTCTTCAGATCTTTCCCAGATTCATTGCCTACATCTGCCCACCAGGAGAGACAGGCAGCCAGGTCTCTTCCTCATAGAAGCTGTTCCTGCTAATAATTTCTGCTGCTAATTCTGCTCCTTGCTGTTGCTGCCACTGGTAAGCTTTAAACTTCCTGCCTCCAATCCCAGCCCAGAGGAGGGAGATCTCTTTTTCCATTACCAGGCAGGTGGTCCTCCCTCCTAACTAACTCTTTTTTCATTCACCCAAGCTTACTTCCTATACTTCCTTTTAGCTAAAACCTTTTCCCCCTGCAACTAAGAGGTGTCCTTGCCCCTAAAACCAGCCTGAAATCCTTGCCTTAAAAACCTCCTCAAGCTTGCCTTTGTAGCCAGATTCTCCATACTCCCACCTGGATTCTGTGCCCTCCCATTGCCTCTTCACTACTAAAGGTCATTATTGAACACTCAGGTTTGCCTCTTGATGAACTACAGTGGCTGCTTTTCTACCACTGAAGAGTAGCAATAAAATCATATAACATAATATAAAATATTATAAAATAAGATCAGTGGTTCTTGAAATTGAAAATTGTTTTCTTTTCCTTTTCCTTTTCCTTTAATCTGACCTTTATAAAATACAGCACCAAACATCATGATTGCAACTTTACAAGGTAAGTTTTTGGCTTTTATTCAATTGGGAACACTTAAGTTCTCAGAATGTCTCCTTCTCCGTATGTTGGTAGGGAATTTTCTGTAACAATTCATAAATGTTAAAGCACAAAAACTAATCATACAAAAAATGCAAGTTAAAAAGAAAACTGACATTCAAAATCAATTGGACAATTTTAAGCACTCCTTAAATGGTCCAATGGCAATAGATGATTCCATCCAAGATATATCTGAATTTTCCACCCTATTCCTGAACTACCTAGAGAAATTGATCCTGAAATAGACACGGAAAACCCCTCTCCTGTGTCTCAGATGGAAAACCTCTTTTCAGCAACTCCTGGAAAACCTTCTCTCCCCTGCTCTTTCTTCCGATGCCCAATCCTGTCCTGTACCTTCTCCCACCTCACAACCAACCCTCGTCCCAAGAAAACCTTATCTCCCAAAGGATCACGGGGGGAATATGCAGATGGAAAATTTGCCACACCTGAGCTACATTCCCAGCATCCTTTTAAGTACATCCCCATTTGACATACAGGGGCTTGGGAGATAAATTTGGCTGAGACCCACACTCTAAGGCTCTTTTTTGGGAGCTTGTGCTTTACTTTGGTAAAGTGCTATAGGTATGAGGGATTTGGGGCTCTCTTTCCCTTGCTCAATTTACTGAAAGAATCCTTTTCCTTATCTGTTCCACCTCTTTTTGTTTATTATTAAATAATATATTTTTTTAAAACACTAGGACTATTTATTTATTTTTACTCCTACACAACACAAATGTGACCTATATCATATTACCTTCTTTCTTGGAGGGAGGCTGTGAGAGAGAGGGAGAAAATGCAATGCAAAATGGCAGGAAACAACTGTTTAAAATTGTATAGGCATGTAAAAATAAATTTAAAAAA
>NW_025388596.1:0-1468 GCF_016433145.1 Gracilinanus agilis | reverse complement strand
AAAAAGTAACCATAGCAAAACAGGACAGCTTTGAAAGTGGCATGGTGAATTCATTATATATATAAAAGAAAAGCAGTATATTTCTATATTAGTCATTTGTGGAAGAAAGAATATGAAAAAAATAAATTCTTGAAGATAATTAGGGGTAAAATGGTAAACATCAATCTCCATTCACTCTTCTATCAGTTCTTTCCCTGGAGGTAGATAGGATTTTTCATCATAATTCTTTTGTAATTTGGATATTTCTATTGCTGAGAATAGCTAAGTCGTTCACAGTGGATCATTGTGCAATATTGCTCTTACTATGTACAATTATCTCCAGGTTCTGTTCACTTTTGTCATACTCCATCTCTGGGAGCTGAGAGTCTCACCATGATTGACAGGTGAAGACAGTTGGAGACATCAGAATGTTCCCAGATGCTGTGAGGACAAGAGGAAAGGCAGTTGGCCAGAGCGTATAAATACCCTGGCAGCCTCCTGACAGGGACCCTTTTGGCTTTGGCTTTGGCTTGGCTCTTGGGTTTTGGAGACTTGGTCTAAACTCTTGCCTTGGATGTTGATCTTGGACATTGATTGACCTGTGGGTCTGACCATGGATGCCCTGTTTCTTCTGAATTCCCCCTAGATATTTAGGCATCTAAACCATCTCTAGATATTTAGGTATCCCGGGCCCGGGGGTTGGGGGAGGAACCAGGAAGTGGGCAAGAGAAGAAGCAGGGGGTGGTAAGGGTGGTATTGCCTGAAGGCTGTAGGACTGACATAACAACTGGCAGTAAGAAGATGAGAGGGATCATCAAATCTGCATCAACCAAGCAGATTGCTTACTCTGGTTTGGCCATGGTCAAGCTGAGCCAGAGGAGGTGAAAACAAGAGCTCCAACATTACTGAATAGCCTACAGTCCTGAGAGATTAGTGTCATAGCTCTAGTGACAGGGTCTTCTATCCCCAATCTGTTCCTGATCATTCCTTTCCCTTATTAACAACATAGAAAAAAATTATTAAGTACCTTCTTGGAGTAGTTATTCCATCACAACTCTTGGGAGGGAGCAATGCAGTCAGATGAATGTTATCCAAGGCTGATAGAGCCCAACACTAATAATCAATCAACCCCAGGTGGGACCTGAAAGGGTTACCCATCCACTGACCTTTAGGGATCCTGCCTGGGCACTGTTATAAAGAAGGATAGTTATTATAACATCCAGCTGAGTGACAGGGCTCAGGTGTCCCTGCACCAGCCATCAAGGGAATCCAAACACAGCTTCCCAGATTAATAACAACCATAATAACTAGCTTAGTAGTAGTATAAAGATGCCTGCCTTTATTTTATAACCCTTTGCATCAGTTCATGTAGGTCGCTCCAGGTTTTTCAGAAATTCCTCTGGTCCTCATTTCTTATTGCACAGTAATATTCCACCACTATTATATGCCATAACTTGTTCAGTCTTTCCCCAATTAATGAACATCCTCT
>NW_025388595.1:2949-8865 GCF_016433145.1 Gracilinanus agilis | reverse complement strand
AGAAGATCTCTGTTTCCCTTCTGTGTTATACTCCTGACTTCAGTCCTTTTATACCCTGAATCTCCTTTAATCCCAGTCTACCTGTAGCCTAATTTATCCACTTTCCAAGTCTCCAACATTCCTCCTTTCAAACTCTCTTATACCCCACCTTTCCTCAAATTACCCTCATTACAGTCTGGGAAGCCAAGTCATACGAAACCTATCTTCTGAAGAATAGAAAAAGAAAATGAATTGTACAAGATTGATTTTTATATAAAGCAGTCTATCGCTGCTTATATGGTCTTTTATGCAGGGAATGTGTGCATTTTGGCTAGTGAAAGTACCAAACATGATACAGCAATTAATAGAAATCTACGACTATTATAAATGGTTTGCATTCACTTTAGCTGAATGCATATGCTTCATTCCAACAGCAATAGCAATTGTTCTGGCTCTATGGCATTTTTTTGACAATTTTAAAAGCGGTCCTGACTCATCTGTTTAACTATTATAAGGCATCTGATTCAAAACAAGGAAATGATAACAAGGAACTAGTTGAGAACATAAAACTACTGTTCCAAGTGTTGAGGCAATTACGTGAAGGGAATGAACTCGATAAACATACCATCTTACAACTTGAAATCATAGAATCAAAATTTTTTGGGAAAAAGGAAACAGAGAAAGATCAACCAATACAGAATGCAGTGGTCTCTGTCCTACCAATAGTGGACAGGACTATTGTGCAACATAGAGAGGGGGTGGTGCATGTCAAAACATACAAGGCATTCACTCCTAGTGATATGGAGGTTTTAAAACACCGTTTTCCCAGATTCTACGAAAAGCCTTACAAAAGTCTAAAAGAATTAAAACGGGTGTTCACACTTTTTAACCCTAGTTTCGATGATGTCAAATTTCTTTTGGGGGAATTTTATACTCCCTCGGAAAAGGAAAAATTCCTGACCGAAACTAGAATGAACCCCAATTTAGAATCATGGCCGTTAGTACATCAAGATCTAGATTTCACTCAACACGCCAACATGAGGTACTTGTTAAGATGCAGGGCTGATCTTATCGAAGCAATGAGAAATTTTGCAAAAAGGCCAAATGCATGGCAAAAATTTGAGAAACTGAGGCAAGGGGAAGAAGAGCACCCGAGCAGTTTTCTAGACAGAGTTATTGAAGCTGCTGAAACGATATTAGGACTTAGAGATACTCATTCCCAAGATATGATCGATCATATAAGGAGACAATTTGTAAAGGGAACCTCAATCCCGATACAAAATTACTTTAGGCAAAGTTGTCCACAGTGGGAATCATTACCACTGGAGGATATTAGGAATCATGCAGCATATATACATGATTCCAAACAGAAAGAAGTGAGAATGGCTAGGCAATCTGACAATGAGAAAGATGAGATCATAGCAGACTTGAAAAGGCAATTAAAACAGTCGAAACGGGAGAAAGAAATCGAAGAGGTGAAGAATTTTGCTCTTCAGACGAGTAGAAACCAGTTTAGACAACCTGCCAACAGCACCCCAAAATCAAAATCAGCACCCTGATGCTACTTGTGTGGGAAGATCGGGCACATGATTCGTTTTTGTAGATATAAGCAACAAATTGATTTTTCAAAACACAATAATCAAAGAGATAATAGAAAAACATTTTATAATTCAAAGTGGGATAGAAATAATGAATCAAATACATTTAATCAAGAAAAACATAGGGATATTTGTTGCAATCATACATGCAAAAAGTACAAACACCTTCGTTAGATGAAATGGAGAAATATATACAAATGGGCACAAAACCGAAAAAATCATTATGAATCGAGATTTCTAATTTAAAACCTATCAATCAGTGTAATTTGGGTGTTGCAGAATCTAAGAGAATTGAGGGAAGCAAAATGAGAAATCGAGGCAAAATAGAAAAGGTGTCTAAAGTAATCTACACAGAGGATACACATAGGTCTGTGGTAGATAATGAGCAATGGGAAGACATAATGCAAATGCACAAAGAAATCTTTGGCATTAAGGAGGATGATTATAAAAGGGATGAGCTTTCTCATTCCATATCACACACATTGGGTGGGAAGTATGAATCAAACCATTGTAAAGAATCACATTAAGAAAATTTGCAAACAAGTTTAGAATTAGATGCAACAGTTCTTTCCCATGCAATTGCTTTAGACACAAGGTCACAGTTAGAGGTTAAAGAGCAAAAAAGTCTAGAGGTTGGCAAGAACTTGATTTTAAAGAAACGACCCACTGATTTAAAAGATGATAGCAGCTGTGTAGGAAAGTCAAAATCCACCTTTCTCAACCCCTTAGCTACAGAATTTCATCCTAAACTTTGGGGAAGAGATAGGGAACAGTTGCCTTCTTCTACAATCAGTGTGGCTGAACATAACATCGAGACTGTTACTGTGATTGATAAAAATAAAAATCATCTGTCAGTCACAAAAACATTAGGGCAAAATAGGGAACAACAGTCAGCTTATGAATCAGTAATTGAACCTGAAGTGTTGAAGGGAACACAATCTAACTATCATACAATCCCGGAGACTACTGAAGGAAAGATTGCTGATTTGAGACTTGACAATTCTTTAAAGAGCAGAGTGGAAGATAGAACAAATCAAACTTCCATTTCTGAAGCCCTTAATGAAAGCCAACATGGAATTTGCAATAGTAACAATGACTTACAAGCTCTCAATGAGAGTATGCTCTTTAAGCCTGCTTTCTGTAATCCTGATTCTAAACTGAACTTGCCTAATGGTGCTATAGGAAGTTTGGGTTTAGAAACAAAAGACCATATGCAACAAAGAATCAATGACAAGTGTACACAGAATACTGAGAATTCTTTATTACCCTTAGTGCCAGTGAAGTCCAATGATAGTGGAGAACCCTTAGTTACTTTAGAAATTGGGGGAGAACAATATGTGGGATTACTGGACACGGAGGCAACTTGTTCCGTACTAACAGAACCACCTGAAGGATGTCAATTTCAAGGCAGTTTAAGAGTAAGAGGAACTTCTGGGGTAGCATAACAAGTCCCAAAGCTAAAAGTTAAAATGTTAAAATTTGGACCTCTGACTCTTGAACACACCTTCCTATTGATGCCATCATGTCCTTCAAATCTCGTAGGAAGAGATCTTCTATGCAAATTGGCTGCAACCATCCAATGTCAACCAGATGGGCAAATTTATTTACACATACCTAAGAGATCTCTGAAACACCATCCCATTTTATTTTTAGACACATGTAGTGAGGAACCATCATACCAATCAACTAATAACATCTATGAGATTCCAGATGATATTCCAGATTATGTGTGGGCTAAAAATTCAAATGAGGTGGGCAGGATATTGTCAGTGGAACCAGTAAAGATAGAGGTGAAAGAAGGCTTACCTCCAAGAATTCCTCAGTTCAGACTTAGTCAAGAAGCGATAGAAGGAGTGAAACCCATCATAGAGAGTTTATTGGAGCAGGGCATATTAAAATATGTATTTTCGCAGTACAATACACCAATTATGCCAATAAAGAAAGCAAAATTATCTCCTGATGGAAAGACTCAATGGCGTTTAGTCCAAGATCTAAGAGCAATAAATGACCATGTGCAAAAGACCTATGCCGTGGTACCAAGTCAATCGCAAATCATTGCAGCAATTCCACCTGAAGCTGCTTGGTTTACTGTTCTGGACTTGAGCTCTGTGTACTTCTCTGTTCCCCTGCACAGAGACAGCCAGAAGCTGTTCGCTTTCTACTGGGAGGGTAAATCTGTCTTCTGGACACGTTTGCCCCAGGGATTTGCAGATTCAGCTTCACTCTTTTGCCAAATTCTGCAGAGAGACCTTGAGTCAATAACATTCCTTGACAGCAAAATGGTACATTATGTTGATGACATCCTGCTGATGTCACCATCTGCTGAAGTCTGTTACACTGATAGCGTACACTTGATCAAAGAGCTAGGCAAAAGGGGCCATAAAATTTCCAAATCGAAACTTCAATTCGTAAAGGAAAAAGTAAATTATTTAGGATTCATCCTAGAGAAAGGCTCCAGAAGAATTTCCAAAAAGAGAACACAAAATATACAGAATTTGAGTTTGCCTAAGACCAAAAAGCAACTCAGGGCAATCATAGGAATAACGAGCTTCTGTAGAAACTGGATTCCAGGTTATGCTTACATCGCAAGACCTCTGATAGAGCTAACCAAGAAGGAAGTTCCAGAACTGTTAAAGCTGAATAAAGAACATATCCATGCATTAGAGAAATTAAAATCACTTACTCTATCAGCTCCAGCCCTAGGTATCCCTGATCATGACAAACCATTCCTACTATATGTGCATGAAGACAAAGGGATAGCCTCCAGTGTTCTCACACAAACATTTGGAAATAGACTTAGACCAGTTGCTTATTACAGCTCTAAGTTAGATTCAGTGATTTGTGGTATGCCTAGTTGTTTAAAAGCCATAGCTGCTGTAGCCATCATGATTAGAAAATCTTCATCCTTGGTATTAGGAAGTGAACTGAAAGTATTTTCCCAACACCAAGTGGAATCTACTTTAAAAAACACCAATTTACAGGCATTCACTTCTCAGAGATTATCAAAATACCAAGCGATTCTGTTGGCTAGTGAAAATATAACTTTTCACCGGTGCAAAAACATAAATCCTGCAACTCTGATTCCAGATTTACCTCTGGAAGGAGAAAGTCTACACATCTGTGAAGATGCACTTAACATCATGCATAAAACAAGACCTGATTTAAATGATAAGCCAATGAAAGACCCTGATATTACCTTATTTACAGATGGATCGTCATATGTAGTAGACAATCAGAGATATACCGGAGCAGCCGTAGTGACAGCCTCTGAAACCCTTTGGTACTCATCATTACCATCTACCATGAATGCTCAAGGAGCAGAATTAATGGGCTTAATCTACGCTCTAAAAATTGCAGAAAATCTAAAAGCTAACATTTTTACCGATTCTCGTTATGCTTTTTTGAGTGTCCATTATTCTGCTATAATTTGGAAAAATCGAGGTTTCATTACATCAAATGGCAAACAAATAGCGTATGGCAATTTAATTAATCAGTTGTTGGATGCAATCCAATTACCAGCCCAAGAATCAGTAATCCATTGCAAAGCTCATACAAAAACCCAAGGACCAATCGAATTAGGGAACAAACGAGCCGACTTGACTGCCAAATATGCAGCAAGATATTATCTTTGGTGGAGGAAGAAGATCTAAAAAATGCATACTCCCCAAAGGAAGTGAAGAATTGGAAGAAACATCATGGTGCATATCTTGTTAACGGAGTTTGGTTAGGAGCAAATGGAAAACCGATGTTACCTAAATCCTTATATTACACATTTTGCAATGCACTACACCAGAAAGGGCATTATGGAACTCTGGGCATGGCAGATTCTATAAATAGGTATTGGAATGCAAGGGGCATATATGAAGTTGCTATGAGAATTTCACAGAGGTGCAAAATTTGTATGCATTACAACCAGACAATCACAAAAGTTCATAGTCTGGGAGGAAAACCTTTAGCTTACACACCATTTGAATGCTTACAAATTGATTACATCACAATGCCAAGGAGTAATGGTTATAGATATGCTTTAATAATAGTGGATAGATTAACTAAATGGCCAGAAGCTTTTCCAGCAAAGCGTAACACCTCAGCTTTTGTTGTGAAAATCTTACTAAGAGAACTAATACCTAGATTCTCTATACCATTACATATTGCATCAGATTCTGGGTCCCATTTCACAAATAAGATTCTAGCTACAGTTTATGAAATATTAGGAATTAAGAGACATCTTCACTCAATATTTAGTCCCCAGTCTAGCAGACAGATTGAACGAGTGAATAAAAGTCTAAAAAATCTTATAGCAAAATTATGTGCAGAATCTCATATGAAATGGCCTGAT
>NW_025388595.1:0-2922 GCF_016433145.1 Gracilinanus agilis | reverse complement strand
ATCTCATATGAAATGGCCTGATGTATTGCCATTAGCACTATTCCACCTAAGAAGCCAACCCAACAGCATCACACATATTTCACCATTTGAAATGCTGTATGGACATCCACCATTCCATGGCAAAGCACCTCAGAGCATTCACAAATTATCACACCTAGGTATGGAATGCAAACTATATGAATATATCAAATTGCTCAAGCAACGATTAAATCAACTTCATAAATTAGGCTTGATACATCAAAGAGTACCTTTTGATTTTGATCTACACAACTTCCAACCCGGAGATTATGTTTACACCAGAAACTTCGCTAGGAAGTCTGTGTTAGAACCCAAATGGCTTGGACCTTTCCAAATAATATTAACAACTCCAAGTGCAATCAAAATTGAAGGAAAAGATCCGTGGTTCCATGTCACCCATGTCAAGCCAGCTAAAGACATGTCCCTACAACAACCACAAGACCCAGAAACTATGCAAAACAAAGATCAATTAGCACCAACTAAACAATCAAGCAAGTCCTCAGTAAATCCAAAATCTATTCATAAGACCATAGAAACAGAGCAACAAACAGAACAACAATCAGAGCATGAATCAGAAGCAGAAGTAGACCAAGAACCAGTGAACAATCAGATTTTACACTCAAATGATTATCCCAATCTCAATCACTTAGAAGAATCATCTGTAAATAATTATGACAATGAAAAAGAATCAATGAAAGAAGACACAACATTTGATTTGCAATCAATACCAGATCTAGAAACTGACGACGATGAATGAATGAAAGCACAAAGACTTAATCACGAACTTTTATTTTTTGATTACCTATAATAATCATCTTTATTAAAATCATAAAAGAAAATAAGAAGAGAAGAATCATATATGATAGACATTTAAAAATTTGTTCCTGACACAAGTCAGAAGGTGACAAGCGCTGGTGCATCAAAGCAACACAAAGCAGAAGTTGACAAGCGCGGGTATATCAAACATCTCACTGGTTGCTGACTACGCAGATCGTCACAAGGACAGCAAACCTGAGAACTACAAAGACATCCGTGACCAAATAAATCTATCGTAAAGAGGACATCCACACTGTGAAGAGGAACATCGAATCAGCGTGGGACACATGTATTTGGAAAAGAGATAACTTACACACAACAGAATTCTCACTGCATACAACACTAGATTCCATCCAAGCAGTACATGCAATTTGCAAAAGAATTCCGGTGGAGTAAGTATGTAACACGTCATTACACGGATAAGTCAATAGACAACACATAAAACATTTTCCTGACTTCACATTTACATGTGAAACATAAACTTTCACTTAAGAGAGAAGGGTATATCTGCCTTAGTAAAAGAAAGTCTTTTACTATGATACAGACACCGTTCTACTCAAATCACCTGACATGTCATGTACATATGTAATTTTAATTACTAACCATTAGCAATAAGCTTACTAACACACAGGGACAGTTTAGTTAGTTTAGTAAGTTAGTACAGGGACAGAACTTTCTAAAATTTTCTTTGTAAATATTGTACATAGCAAAGGTCTATGGTTTAACCAATAGACTTACAAAAGATATAGGCTTACTTATTATTACTAACATTTCTAACATAGGCATAAGTGTACTAACCTATTCATATACTAACTTTAGCTAGAGAACTAGAATTTAGAAGCATATTAGGAAAAAATTTGCAAAATTTTTCTTAGTTAATATAATCTGAGTAGTTAATAAAATTAGGTAATGCATAGATAGGATTCATTACTTTGTTCTAGTTAGCAAAAATTAGCTTTAAAAATGTGTGTATGTTTAAAATGTAATTTGTTTTCCTTTCTGTTCAAAATTTTTGAAAAAATGAAATCCCCATTCCTCTGCTATACTTTTACCTTATCCCATCTTAGTTTTAGCTTATTTAGTTGTAGAATAGTTTAGGAGATAGCAACCTTTTATTATTTTGCAAACTTAGTTAGGGATAAGAGCTTAGTAAGAATTTAGCTTAGTATAAGAGTAGTAATCCCTTAGACTTTAGTAACTATTAAAATGGTGCTAGTTGCACATTTTGAAAAGAAAAGGGGCATTTGTAATATACAAAATTGGGGTTACAGTTTTTTTCTAGCTTTGGCTGAGTTCTAAAATCAGTTTGGGCTTTTAGAATCTTGGAGAGAGGCAGTTGACTGGATCTTCCGTGAAGGGAGGAAGTCAACTGAAGGAGCTCTTAGATTTTCTAGCTTCAATATAGAAATTAGCCTAGCAGTGATATATTTATATAAGAAACTATTATTTTAGAGAGACCCTTTATATCTTCCTTTCCTAATACCACCCTGCCTTCCCTCCCTTACCTTAGTGGCTGTAGAGTTTATAAGGAGAGAAATTAGAGAGGAGTTAAATCTGTGAAGAGTTATCTAATTGACAGCATTATTTATAATTTAATCAAATCATCTTTTATTCTCTTTAGATAGCATTGTGTAAGACTGAGTTTAAGGCAGGTCCTTACTCAGATTCCAGCTTCACTTCCCTTCCCCCACCTGAGGTTCCTGAGATAACTGATAGGGCTTTCCTTTAACCCACCTTCCTAACCAACATCCTTCAAACAGAATAAATCCTTTTGTGTTTTAATAGCCCTATTAGTGTAATTTGTCTGTTAGTTATCAAGAGTGAAGAAGAGGGAAAGAGACAACATACTCTGGGCTTAGAGGGAAGCTGGGCATCCATCTTGAAGGAAGGTGTTACTTCAAAATAGGTCCCTTCCTGTGAAATTAACTAAAGCCTGTTTGTTAATTTCAGTCTAGTCTATTTCCCTCAGCTTGTGTTTGAGTCTAAGTCCCAGTCTGTAAGCCTGCTGTGTTATTCAGTTTAGTTTAACTTCTTTCTCCCAAGAAGATCTCTGTTTCCCTTCTGTGTTATACTCCTGACTTCAGTCCT
>NW_025388594.1:0-7082 GCF_016433145.1 Gracilinanus agilis | reverse complement strand
ATGCCCAAAAGATTTTGCTCATATCCTTAACCTTGAACTTGTGTGTGTCTACCCACCTCATATGTGTTTCTTGTAGACAACCTATGGTAGGATTTTGGTTTCTGATCCACTCTACTATTTGCTTCTGTTTTATGTGTGAGTTCATCCCATTCACATTCAGAGTTACAATTGTTAGTTGTGTATTCACTGACATTTTTGTATCCTCCCCTAGACCCACTCCTTCTTATTACACTATTTTCTTTTACACCAGTGGTTTGCTTTGAGTCGGTATCCCTTATCCCCTCCCTTGATTAACTTCCCTTTCTGCCCCCTCCCTTGTTGTTCCCCTCTTTTTGTTTTTTTAAAGACAAAATGAATTCCCTCCCCCTTCTTATCCCCTCCCTTTTTTGGCCTCCCCACTCCCCTGCTCCCTTTGGTTTATCCCTTCTGACTTTCTCAGTAGGGTTAGATAGAGTTTTTTATCCAGATGGATAATAAAGCTACTCTTCCTTCTCCGGGTTGATTACACTGAGAGTAAGGTTTGATTATGCTCTCTTCCTCTCCTTCTTATGATATTATTCATCCCCTCCCCTTCCCATGCCCTCTTTGTGTGTAATAGAATATCTTATTTTTCTTATTTACTTGGATTTTTCTTGGTGTCCCCTACTATTCCCCCCCTCTTTCCTACCCCCCATGTCTTCTTAGACCATTTAGTATCCTGTCCTCTCCCTATGAATTATTCTTCTGGTTGCTATAATAGTGAATATTATAATAGTGTATAGAGTTCACTACAGAGAATTATACATAGCATTTCTCCACCTAGTAATACAGATAATTAGATCTTATTTATGCCCTTAAAGAGTCAAGCTTAAAAGACTATGAGTTTTCTTTCTTTTCCCTCTGTTTCTTATTTACCTTTTCATCTTTCTCTTGATATTTGTGGTTGAGTGTCAAACTTTCCATTTAATCCCGGTCTCTTTTGTGCAAAAACTTGGAATTCTTCAGTTTTGTTGAATGCACATACTTTCCCCTGAAAGTATATGGTTAGTTTCACTGGGTAGTTGATTCATGGCTGAAGGCCCAGCTCTCTTGACTTTCTGAATATTGTATTCCAAGCCTTTTGGTCTTTTATCCTTGAGGCTGCCAGATCCTGTGTGATCCTTATTGGTGCTCTTTGATATTTGAATTGTCTCTTTCTGGCTTCTTGTAAGATTTTTTCTTTAACTTGAAAGCTCTTCAATTTCGCTATTATATTTCTGGGTGTTGACTTTTCCAGGTCCAGTGTAGAGGGTGTTCTATGGATCCTTTCAATGTCTATATTGCCCCCTTGTTGTAGAACTTCGGGGCAATTTTGCTGTATAATTTTTTAAGTATGGAGTCCAAGTTTCTATTAATTTCTGCCTTTTCTGAAAGACCAATGATTCTCAAGTTGTCTCTTCTAGACCAGTTTTCTTGGTCTGTTACTCTCTCATTGAGATATTTCATGTTTCCTTCTATTTTATCAGTCTTTTGACTTTGTTTTATTTGTTCTTGTTGTCTTGAGAGATCATTGGTTTCTAAATGTTTGATTCTAGCCTTTAAGGACTGGTTTTCGGCTTTAATGTTTTGGTTTTTGGCTTTAATGTTTTGGTTTTTGGCTATAATTTTTTGGTTTTCCTTTTCAATCTGGTCATTTTTGGTCTTCAGTTGTCTTGTCTCACTTTATTGAGAAATTCTGCCTTTTAAACTGTTATTTTCTTGCCAGATTTCTTCCATCTTCCTCAGCATTTCATTTTTAAACTCTTCCATAGCTTGTGACCAGCTTTCATTTTTTGGGGGAGGTTTGGATTTTTGTTTTCCCTCCTCTTTTGTCTGGATTTTCTCTGTGTAGAAGTTGTCCTGTGTTCCAGAGTTTCTCTTGATAGTCTTTTTTTCTGGACTTCCTTATTGCTGGCCATTGTTAGCCCCGCCCCTTTTCAGCTTTTTCTTTGCACTCAGGGTCTGCCCGGGCCTTGCAAGCTCCGGGGGCTCCGGTCTCCTTGTCCTCGGGATCAGGCCTCCTGGTAGTTCCCGGTCTGCCCCTCTGTCCGAGGTTCCTTCAGCAGTCTTTGGGGCTGCTTCCACAGCCATGCTCTGGTCTGCACCAGGTCCTCACTGGAGGTCCAAGCCTGGGCTGGAGATCATTATTCAAGCCTAGGGCACTGCCTTTGCCTGAGCAGATGCTCTTAGGCCACTGCCTTCACCCCTGCAGAAGGTAGTGAAAGTCCTTGGGCTGGAGATCTTTAATCGCACCTGAGGTGATGCCTTCAGTGCTTGGGAAAGGCCGTGTTTTAGGGGCCTTTGTCCCGGCCAAGGAGGTGTCTTCACCCACATGGATGCTCCGGGAAGGTCCGTGCGCGCCCCCAGCCACCTGGGGTCCCTCATCTTGCAGCACACAGGTACAAGCTCTGCCAGTGATTATCTGGTTGCCCCAGTCATGTTTTCCCACTTGTGCGTTGGCGTTGTGTGAGGTGTGCAGTGTGGGGGGTGGGGGAGGGGCTTCTTCGTCTCCCGTTTTAGGGAGAGCTGTTTCACCCTTTTATAGCGTGGAAATGCCCCGATTCTGCGTACCTTCAATGCTGCACCCTGTTGTGGGGTTCCTTCGTTCCTCTGGACTTGTTTTTATTTCCCCTTGAGGAGTCCTGTATGCTTCTGTCAGGAGAGATCCAGCAGCTGCTCCTTACACTGCCGCCATCTTAACTGGAAGTCCTCAGTCCTCAATTTCTCCCTTGATTTTTAGTATTTCTAATTTAGTTTTCATCTGGGGATTTTTAATTTGCCTGCTTTCTAGGTTTTTGAGTTGCATGCCCAATTCATTAATCTCTGCCCTCCTTAATTTGATAATATATGCAGTCAAGGATATAAATTTCTCCCTGAGTACTGCCTTGGCTGCGTCCCACAGAGTCTGGTAGGATGTGTCATCATTGTCATTCTCTTCAATGAAATTGTTGATTGTTTCTATGATTTCTTCTTTGACTAATTGGTTTTGGAGAATCATATTGTTTAATTTCCAATTGATTTTTGATTTGCCTGTCCAGGTGCCCTTACTAATTATTATTTTTATCGCATTATGGTCTGAGAAGGTTTCATTTATTATATCTGCTCTTTTGCATTTGTTTGCAATGTTTCTATGCCTTATTACATGGTCAATCTTTGTGAATGTAGCATGTGCAGCTGAAAAGAATAAGTAGTTTTATTATATGCAACCCTTGAAGTATTAAAAATATTCTCAACAACTCTATACTCTTAACTTCCTTGATACCTCTTAAGTATGTCAGGATTTCTGATCTTATGTATGTTTTAACTCCTTGAAGTATATAGATTTCAATCCATCCACACCTTAGTTTATCAGACAGTTGTACATTTCCTCCCATGTTATTTTCCCATGGTCTTTTATTTTCTCAATAGTTTTTTTAAACTATGTGAATAACAGTGAAGCATGGGGACGTTCCATCTTCCCTCTTCTGTAGCTACATGGCCAACCCACATCCTATTTTGACCATCTTTTCAATAGATTTTCCACCACTTTTTTGTGCACAGTTTATGGTTGATAATATGCTTCAGCCTATTAATGCTCATCATAATATCTTTATTGCTTTTCATATAGATTATACCTTTTATTATTGGTAGATCATATTATTACATGATTTTAATCACACAATTTCATTTGAATGTAGTCATATATTAAGACACTTACAAATAATACATTTGGAAACTCCATTTTCCTCTTTAGAGCAAAACCAGACTGTGTTTTATGACCTTAAATAATTCTTTGAATTGTGAGAAAAGCTAAGTGACATATTTAGACCTAAAAAGTTTCAGAAGCAGGATATGAAATTAGCTTCAGATCCAGGATTATTTGGGCTTAGTTCCTGCCTCTAATACATATTCTATGTAATCTTGGTTGATTTGTTTAATTTCTGAGTATTCCAAGCAAGTCTTTTAGACTACAAGTTTCAGAGAAATATAGAGGATTGATTTGGTTGGGTTGGTTCTTCACTGGGTGTTCACTACATTAACAAAATCACAGGCTAGTCCCTCTCCCTTCCTAAATCTAATTGCAGTTCTATATCCATGATAATATGATATCTGCCATAGCTGGCATATGATGGTGTTAAAAAGATGATTTTTTTGGTTTACTTCATGATAAAGCTTATTAAACATCAATTAAATTTGTTAAAGAAAAATTTGACATATGCTAAGTTATTAACATGAAAAGAGAGTCAATAAAATGTGAAACATGATATATTATTTTGATATACTCAGTACATGGGTATTTTAAAAGCAACCCTCTTCTCCTTCAATTGAACATCCAAACAGTTTTTAAAATGCAAATACACCTACCACTTTTTGAACATTGGTTGTAATATTCTACATTTTATTATTGAATACATATAATCATCATCATCATCATTATTATTATTATTATTATTATTATTATTATTATTCACAGACAGTTTCAGTGAGACTATCATCTCAGAGCTCTTCCAGTGATCTTAAGTTGAAATAATTTGCTGCCCAAAGTGGGAAATAATTTATTGCACTGTAGGTCCTTCTCAGAAAACTGTACTTTTCACAGCATGATAACATTGATTTTATTGTGTCATGATATTTTCTAGGGAGGACACTGCTGTTGGCCACTTTTGCAGAGCTAAATATAGATGATATGCTCATTTCTGCTGGGCTAATCTAAAGAATTGTATTGTGTCTACAGCCATCATCATAAAACACAAAAAATCTCAAAGGTTTCCTGAGTAATTAGCCTGGTTTATAGCAAATTTGATCACAAGAATGTACATCTCCAATTATGCCATGGATCATTTAAGAAAGATTTATCCAGCAGTCAAAAATCAGCCTTCCCTTTCCAAAAATATTTCGTATGAATACCTAAATGACTATACCTAAACAATAGAAAATCAGATGTCTGAATATAGTGGCTTCAGGTAAGACAAAAAAAACCTCTCTATAACCATGGGAGAGATACTCATACTCCAGGTTTGCTACCAAGTAGACGTACTCAACTAGTATTTTGGCACAAGTCAATTTAAAATTATGTATCCAAGGCCGTTACAATGTTCTTTAAGAGTCAAGGATATAGTAAATAGCAATCTGGTAAAATCAGCATTATTTTAATTTTAAAGACATGCTTCTCATCAATATTTAGAGGGACTAGTTTTGAGGCATTTGGCTTTCATATCACAGACAATAATGAAATATTCTAGTAGGGATTTAAAAATGGCTTACTCAAGGATGCTAATAAGCAAGTTATTTGATGGAACATAATAATATTATAAAAGAGAATAACTATTTCTAGAATCCAGGAGAATTTTCCTTCATTATATCATGCGATATCATTTTTAATGATTGCTATAATACTATTTATGTTATATATTATGAGAAGTAGAATATCTTAGAGCTAGTTTCAAAACCAAGAAGGCCTAGTATCAAGTCCTTCCTCTGTCAAACTAGCTCCTACCCTCTTAGTTCTCTAGTTAAGGCTTATAACTAAGTTTCAGAGAAGGTGCCAGCCTACATTGGGGGAGGCAGTTTCCTCATGCCTTAAGCCAGTTAAACCACAGACCCAGTCCCTATTATTCTATTAGATAGTATACATCTCTGTTTTTCCCTTCCCTAAATTCTTATTGTCAATGAGGTGACCCTGGCCCATTAAAGTCTATGTCAGTGGAGTGTATGCTGGAAGTACTAACATGCTAGAATTTTTCCAAATAAGGACTTCATAGGTTGTGTATTCCTATTTGCCATTTGAGGGTCATCCCAAGTCTTTTGGAGAGACCTTTCACCAGATTAGCCTCAGGGTAAAGAATTTTGGCCTTGTCCACTTTAGCATGCCTTACATTGTGTCTTAGATTAAATTATAATATTTATCCCTAGAGGAAAGCTATATTCACCTAAGTATGGGAATGTTAAAAGTGTTTGTATGTTCCCACACCTACAGATACTCTCACCTTAAGCCTAGTCCATTTTTCTAAATGCAGCCTGAATGAATAAATTCTTGTTGAAATGAGGTGAATTATGTTCTTATGACCTAACAGAATTTGGAATGACCTTAAAAATAAGTGAGTATAACAAGAAACTTGAAGTTAGCCAAGTTTTAATGGGAATCTGTGTCTGGGAGAAGTTGACACATTCAATAAAATTATGCTTTTATGGCCTATTGATAAGAGAAAAACAATGGGGAAAGGATGTCACATAGCATCCAAAGATTAGAGACTTGGGGAAAGTTATGCAAACATTTAGGTTATAACCAAATTTTAATTGGTCTCATTAAATTTATACTAATTTTCAAGACTGAGTGAGATTCATATAATGGTGAGCTTTACTGATTTTTTGTGCAGTTAGCAGCAAAAAAATAGTGGGGTAGAGAGGAAGAGATATTTTAATAACTGAAGAAAACAATATTGCTAGGTAGCTTTCCTATTAATGGAAAAAATATTGGCACTTAGGTCACTACAGTGACATAAGTAAGTCAGAGAGACAGGACAAGAAGTCAAGAAATGCAATTATAGACACATGTCACTGCTAGAGTGAATTGTGCAATAAACAAATTTGGCATCTTAGTTCTTTTTTTGAGAATTTCCATCATGTAATGATTTGAGATAAGTATTTTCGATCATTATCAATAGATGCTCAAGTACACATATTAGGAAGACAGACCTCTCTTCAGAAACACCTGGAGTGCTACAAAAGAATATTTGTAAAAGATAAAAATAATGTAGCCTTAATCTGGTTAAAGTAAATCAATGCCAGTTTTATGTCATTCAAATACTGTCTTTCTATTCCGCAAAGAAAAAATGCACTAAACAAATATTTTCTCTAATAGAACTTCTCTAATTTTCTAATAGAACTAAATAGAACACAAATAATCATTATTCCAGAGGAATGATTTAAAAAAAAAAGAATTCTGTCCACATCATGGAAGAAAGATGATTGATTACTATGTAGAATGAAAAAAGTCTTGGACATGATCAAAATGAGACTTTGTTTTGTTTGACTATGCTGTGTAATATAAGGAACTCCTTCCTTCCTTCCATCCTTCCATCCTTTTCTCCATCTTGGTTTTCTCT
>NW_025388593.1:0-5642 GCF_016433145.1 Gracilinanus agilis | reverse complement strand
CAAAGAAGGAGTCCTACCAAATTCCTTTCATGACACCAATATGGTACTGATTCCAAAGCCAGGGAGATCAAAAACAGAGAAAGAAAACTACAGACCAATCTCCCTAATGAACATAGATGCAAAAATCTTTAATAGAATACTAGCAAAGAGACTCCAGCAAGTAATTAAAAAGATCACCCAACATGATCAGGTGGGATTTATATCAGGAATGCAAGATTGGTTCAACATTAGGAAAACCATCCATATAATTGACCATATCAACAAGCTAACAAACAAAAATCACATGATCATCTCAATAGATGCTGAAAAAGCCTTTCACAAAATACAGCATCCATTCCTATTGAAAACACTGAAAAGTATAGGAATAGAAGGACCTTTCCTAAAAATAATAAACAGTATATACCTAAAACCATCAACAAACATCATATGCAATGGGGATAAATTAGAAGACTTCAGTAGAAAAACAAGGATGCCCATTATCACCTCTATTATTCAACATAGTACTAGAAACACTAGCAGTTGCAATTAGAGAAGAAAAAGAAATTGAAGGTATCAAAATAGGCAAGGAGGAGACTAAGCTATCACTCTTTGCAGATGATATGATGGTCTACTTAAAAAATCCTAGAGAATCAACTAAGAAGCTTGTAGAAATAATCAACAACTTTAGCAAAGTTGCAGGATACAAAATAAATGAACATAAATCATCAGCATTTCTATGCATTTCCAACACACTAGAGCACCAAGAAGTAGAAAGAGAAACACCATTCAAAATCACCCTAGACAATATAAAATACTTAGGAATCTATCTACCAAAACAAACACAGCAATTATATGAAAACAACTACAAAACACTTTCCAAACAAATAAAACTGGATCTAAACAATTGGAAAGCCATTGATTGCTCATGGGTAGAACGAGCTAACATAATAAAAATGACAATTCTACCCTAATTAATTTACCTATTTAGCGCCATACCTATCAAGCTACCAAAAAACTTCTTTACTGAATTAGAAAAAACTATAACAAATTTCATTTGGAATAACAAAAGATCAAGTATATCAAGGGAAATAATGAAAAAAAAATGTGAAGAAAGGGGGCCTAGCAGTACCAGATATTAAACTATAATATAAAGCAGCAGTCATCGAAACAATATGGTACTGGCTAAGAGATAGAGAGGAGGATCAGTGGAATAGACTTGGGGTAAATGACATCAGCAAGACAGTGTATGATAAACCCAAAGAGCACAACTTTTGGGACATGAATCCACAATTTGACAAAAACTGCTGGGAAATTTGAAAAACAATATGGGAGAGATTAGGTCTAGATCAACATCTCACACCCTACACCAAGATAAATTCAGAATGGGTGAAGAACTTGAATATAAAGAGGGAAAGTATAAACAAGTTAAGTGAACACAGAATAGTATACTTGTCAGATTTCTGGGAAAGGAAAGACTTTAAAACCACGCAAGATTTTATTAATTTCTCCCTTATTTTTTAGTATTTCTAATTTAGTTTTCATCTGGGGGTTTTTAATTTGCTTGCTTTCTAATTTTTTGAGTTGCATGCCCAATTCATTAATCTCTGCCCTCCTTAATTTGTTAATATACGCACTCAAGGATACAAATTTCCCCCTTAGTACTGCTTTGGCTGCATCCCACAGAGTTTGGTAGGATGTCTCATCATTGTCATTCTCTTCAATGAAATTGTTGATTGTTTCTATGATTTCTTCCTTGACAATTTGGTTTTGGAGAATCATATTGTTTTATTTCCAATTGGTTTTTGACTTGCCTGTCCAGATGCCCTTACTGATTATTATTTTTATCGCATTATGATCTGAGAAGGTTACATTTATTATATGTGCTCTTTTGCATTTGTTTGCCATGATTCTATGCCCTATTACATGGTCAATCTTTGTAAATGTACCATGTGCAGCTGAAAAGAAGTTGTATTCCTTTTTGTCTCTAATTATTTTTCTCCACATATCAATTAAATCTAATTTTTCTAGGACTTCATTCATCTCTCTTACCTCTTTCTTATTTATTTTTTGGTTTGGTTTATCTTGATCTGAAAGAGGAATATTTAGATCTCCCACTAGTATGGTTTTACTATCTATTTCGTTCTTGAGCTCTGCCAGTTTCTCCTTTATGAATTTGGGTGCTATGCCACTTGGTGCATACATATTGAGCAGTGTTATTTCCTCATTGTTTATTCTGCTTTTAATCAGGATGTAATGACCTTCCCTGTCTTTTTTAATCATATCTATTTTTACTTTGGCTTTGTCAGAAATCATAATAGCCACTCCTGCCTTCTTTTTCTCATTTGATACCCAAAAGATTTTGCTCATACCCTTAATCTTGAACTTGTGTGCGTCTCCCCGCCTCTAATGTGTTTCTTGTAGACAACCTATGGTAGGATTTTGGTTTCTAATCCACTTTGCTATTTGCTTCCGTTTTATGAGTGAGTTCATCCAGTTCACATTCTGAGTTACAATTGTTAGTTGTGTATTCACTGACATTTTTATATCCTCCCTTAGACCCACTCCTTCTTATTACACTATTTTCTTTTACACCAGTGGTTTGCTTTGAGCTGGTATCCCTTATCCCCTCGCTTGATTGACTTCTCTTTCTGCCCCCTCCCTTGTTGTTCCCCTGTTTTTGTTTTTTTAAAGACCAAATGAATTCCCTCCCCCTTCTTCTCCCCTCCCTTTTTTGGCAACCCCACTCCCCTGCTCCCTTTGTTTTATCCCTTCTGACTTTCTCAGTAGGGTTAGATAGAGTTTTTTATCTGGATGGATAAAAAAGCTACTCTTCCTTCTCTGTGTTGATTACACTGAGAGTAAGGTTTGATTATGCTCTCTTCCTCTCCTTCTTATGATATTATTCAACCCCTCCCCTTCCCATGCCCTCTTTGTGCGTAATAGAATATCTTATTTTTCTTATTTACTCCGATTTTTCTTGGTGTCCCCTACTATTCCCTCCCTCTTTCCCACCCACGATGTCTTCTTAGACCATTTAGTATCCTGTCGTCTCCCTATGAATTATTTTTCTGGTTGTTATAATAGTGAATATTATAATAGTGTATAGAGTTCACTACAGAGAATTATATATAGCATTTCTCCACCTAGTAATACAGATAATTAGATCTTATTTATGCCCTTGAAGAGTCAAGCTTATAAGACTATGAGTTTTCTTTCTTTTCCCTCTGTTTCTTATTTACCTTTTCATCTTTCTTTACTGAATTAGAAAAAACTATAACAAATTTCATTTGGAATAACAAAAGATCAAGAATATCAAGGGAAATAATGAAAAAAAATGTGAAGGAAAAGGGCCTAGCAGTACCAGATATTAAACTATACTATAAAGAAGCAGTCATCAAAACAATATGGTGCTGGAGTGTTCTGGGTTAAGATGGCCGCAGAGTAAGAAGCAGCTCTTAACCTCTCCTGACCGAAACACACAAAATTCCTCAAGGGGACATAAAAACAAGTCCAGATGAACGGAGGAACCCCCACAACAGGGCACAGCGTGGAAGGTACGTGGAATCGAGGCATTTCCATGCTATAAAGGTGTGAAACAGCCCTCACGAAATCTCGGGCTGAGCAACCACCCCACCCCCACCCCCTCCACACACATCTATAGCTCCGAAGCCAGCTAAAAAGAAATAGAGCAAGTTTGGGGCACCCATCAAGTCATTGGCAGCTCCGGGGGCTGTTCCTGAGAGCAGCAAGACTTAGGACCCCATTAAGCCAAAAAACACAGGCGAAATCTGAGCGCGGGAGCAGGACACAGGGCACAGAGCGCAGGCTGAGCAGAGCGCAGGCACTGCGGAGAAGTGGGTGGAGGCAGACACAGCCAGGAACTAAAGCCTAAGTGGGGAACCAGTGTGGCCGGGTATACGACTGTGGAAGCAGCGCCCTGAGACTTGCAAAGAAACCTCCGGCAGAGGATCAAGCAAGGGGGTCCACCAGGGGGCTTGACCTTGGAAAAAACCAGAACTCAGACCTCAGGAGCCAATAGATCGCGGACAGACACTGAGCGTGAGGATAAATCTGAGAAGCTGCTGGGCTAATGATGGCTACTCAGTCTCAAGAAGTTTAGAAGAGAAAGAATAACACCAAGAAAAAGAAGTCTTTAACACTCGCCAGCTTTTACACAGAGAAAATCCAGACAACCAAGCAAACAGAGGAGGAGAACAAACAAGCATCCGGACCCTCCTCAAATAAGGAAAACTCCTCAAAAGCTATGGAAGAGTTCAAAACTGAGATTTTGAGGAAAATGGAAGAGATCTGGCAAGAAAATAACTCTTTAAAAGGTAGAATCTTGCAATTGAACACCAGAAATGACCAGATTGAAAAGGAATACCAGAAGGTTATGGCTGAAAACCAGAAGATTATGGCCGAAAACCAGAAGATTATGGCCGAAAATAAATCCCTAAAGGCTAGAATTGAGCAAGTAGAAACTAATGATCTCTCGACAACAAGAACAAATAAAACAAAGCCAAAAGACTGAAAAAATAGAAGGAAACATGAAATATCTCAATGAGAGAGTGACAGACCAAGAAAACCGGTCTAGAAGAGACAATTTGAGAATAATTGGCCTTCCAGAAAAACAAGAAATTAATAGAAACCTGGACTCCATACTAACAGAAATAATTCAGCAAAATTGCCCTGAAGTCCTACAACAAGAGGGCAACATAGACATTGAAAGGATCTATAGAACACCTGCGGTATTCGATCAAGAAAGGAAAACACCAAGAAATATCATTGCAAAATTCAAGAGTTTCCAAGCAAAAGACAAAATCTTACAAGAAGCCAGAAAGAAACAATTCAAATATCAAGGAGCACCAATCAGGATCACACAGGATCTGGCAGCCTCAACGCTAAAAGACGGCAAGGCGTGGAATACAATATTCAGAAAGGCAAGAGAGCTGGGCCTGCAACCACGGATCAACTATCCATCAAAACTGACTATATATTTCCAGGGAAAGTATGGGCATTCAACAAAATTGAAGAATTCCAGGTATTTGCACAGAAAAGACCGGGGCTAAATGGAAAGTTTGATATCCAACCACAAAAACCGAGAGAAACCTGAAAAGGCAAATAAGATACAGAGGGGAAAGAAAGAAAACTTATAATTTTTAAATTTGCCTTTTTAAGGGCCTCAGTGAGATCTAATTATCTGTATTCCTATGTAGAGAAATGTTATGTTTAATTCTCTGTAGTGAACTCTATTCACTATTATAATATTCACTATTATAGTAATCAGAAGAATAATTAACAGGGTGAGGGTGGAACACTAAATAATCTAAGATGGCGTGGGGGATGGGAAAGAGGGGGTGAATAGCAGGGGACACCAAGAGAAACTTGAGTGAATAGGAAAATAGAATATTCTATTACACACAAAGAGGGCATGGGAGGGAGAGGGGACAAATACTATTATAAGTAGGAGAGGAAGAGGGCATAAAGAGGTAATAATCAAACCTTACTCTCAGTGTAATCAACCCGGAGAGGGAAGAATAGATATACTATCCATTGGGAAATAAAACTCTTATCTAACCCTACTGAGAAAGTTAGAAGGGATAAACAAAGGGGAGCAAAAAGGAGGGGAGAAGGGGGAGGGAATTCATAAGGCCTTTAAAAAC
>NW_025388592.1:4757-6415 GCF_016433145.1 Gracilinanus agilis | reverse complement strand
ATATATATATACATATATATATATATATATACATATATACATATATATATGTATATATATCAGGAATTTCAAGAACTCTCAGTAAAATATATGTTTATATATTTTAATTAGTAGTTAGCCAGTTTTGATTTTGGTATTTTCTTCTGGGTTTGTGCCTTGATCTTCCCTATCTCCATAGTAATATATCTTTATACTATCAGGTTTGTTGTTATTGCTTGCTAATTTACCCAGTCTTTCTTGACTTTTAATTTTGTTAAAGTTGGGTACTACTCATGTGGTTGAGGGGAACACTGTTCTAAGCTTCAAGTAGTGTGTGTGTGTGTGTGTGTGTGTGTGTGTGTGTGTGTGTGTGTGTATGCATTACTGTTTTCAGTTAGTTCTAGAGGGCCTGAAAGTTTTCAGTTCTTTGAAGGTGTTATTAATGTTCTTTTGGCCTGTGTTCTGGACTAGGATCCTCTAAAGCTGTCCTCTCCTGCAGTGAACTGTGACCAAGAATCCTGCTCCCTCAGGACTGTAAACACAGTGTGCCAGTGCTCCTTTTTGCCTTTGATCTGAAACTTTGTGTGGCAATGCAACAGGGCTCCACAACCAGTGGCAGCAAAGTATTTCTTTTTAAAAATATTCTTCTGGCCACTTTTTTTGCTCCCTATCGGAGGCTACTCAGAGAAATAGGGTCGTTTAATAGAATCTTTTTATCTGGATCCCATCAAGATCAACACAGTCAGGCAAGGCCCTGCATTTGATTTTTCTTCCCTGCAAGACAGGACACAGACAGGATGGGTTATCTGAGATAAAGATCTGGACTCCTCCTGGTGGCTCCTTTTTTTTTAAAAACATTTATTAATATTCATTTTTAACATGGTTACATGATTTATGCTCCTACTTTCCCCTTCACCCCCCACACTCCCCCCATCCATGGTCGATGCACATTTCCACTACTTTTGTCATGTGTCCTTGATCAAGACCTATTTCCAAATTGTTGGTAGTTGCATTGGTGTGGTAGTTTCGAGTCCACACCCTCAATCATGTCCACCCCAACCCATGCGTTCAAGCTGTTGTTTTTCTTATATGTTTCCTCTCCTGCAGTCCTTGCTCTGAATGTGGGTAGCATCTTTACCATAAATCCCTCAGAGCTGTCCTGGGTCATTGCATTGCTGCTGGTACAGAAGCCCATTACATTCGATTTTACCACAGTATATCAGTCTCTGTGTACAGGGTTCTTCTGGCTCTGCTCCTTTCGCTCTGCATCAGTTCCTGGAGGTCTCTCCAGTTCACCTGGAACTCCTCCAGTTTATTATTCCTTTTAGCACAATAGTATTCCATCACCAGCATATACCACAGTTTGTTCAGCCATTCCCCAATTGAAGGACATACCCTCCTTTTCCAGTTTGTTGCCACCACAAAAAGCGCAGCTATAAATATTTTTGTACAAGTCTGTTTATCTATGATCTCTTTGGGGTACAAACCCAACAATGGTATGGCAGGATGAAAGGGCAGGCATTCTTTTATAGCCCTTTGAGCATGATTCCAAATTGCCAGCCAGAATGGCTGGATCAGTTCACAACTCCACCAGCAATGCATTAATGTCCAATTTTGCCACATCCCCTCCAACATTCATTACTCTCCCCTTCTTTCATTTTAGCCAATCTGCTAGGTGT
>NW_025388592.1:0-4684 GCF_016433145.1 Gracilinanus agilis | reverse complement strand
TATAAAGATTTTTTCCCAATTTGTTGTTTCCCTTCTGATTTTGACTACATTGTTTTTGTTTGTACAAAAACTTTTTAGTTTAATATAATCAAAACCATTTAATTTACATTTTGTAATTTTCTCTAACTCTTGCTTGGTTTTAAAGTCTTTCCTTTCCCAGAGATCTGACAAGTATACTATTCTGTGTTCACTTAACTTGTTTATAGTTTCCCTCTTTATATTCAAGTCGTTCACCCATTCTGAATTTATCTTGGTGTAGGGTGTGAGATGTTGATCTAGACCTAATCTCTCCCATATTGTTTTCCAAATTTCCCAGCAGTTTTTGTCAAATAGTGGATTCATGTCCCAAAAGTTGGGCTCTTTGGGTTTATCATACTCTGTCTTGCTGATGTCATTTATCCCCAGTCTATTCCATTGATCCTCCTCTCTATCTCTTAGCCAGTACCATATTGTTTTGATGACTGCTGCTTTATAATATAGTTTAATATCTGGTACTGCTAGGCCCCCTTCCTTCACATTTTTTTTCATTATTTCCCTTGAAATTCTGGATCTTTTGTTATTCCAAATGAAATTTGTTATAGTTTTTTCTAATTCAGTAAAGAAGTTTTTTGGTAGCTTGATAGGTATAGCACTAAAGAGGTAAATTAATTTGGGTAGAATTGTCATTTTTATTATGTTAGCTTGTCCTGCCCATGAGCAATCAATGGCTTTCCAATTGTTTAGATCCAGTTTTATTTGTTTGGAAAGTGTTTTGTAGTTGTTTTTATATAATTACTGTGTTTGTTTTGGTAGATAGATTCCTAAGTATATTATATTGTCTAGGGTGATTTTAAATGGTGTTTCTCTTTCTACTTCTTGCTGCTCTAGTGTGTTGGAAATGTATAGAAATGCTGATGATTTATATGCATTTATTTTGTATCCTGCAACTTTGCTAAAGTTGTTGATTATTTCTACAAGCTTCTTAGTTGATTCTCTAGGATTTTTTAAGTAGACCATCATATCATCTGCAAAGAGTGATAGCTTAGTCTCCTCCTTGCCTATTTTGATACTTTCAATTTCTTTTTCTTCTCTAATTGCAACTGCTAGTGTTTCTAGTACTATGTTGAATAATAGAGGTGATAATGGGCATCCTTGTTTTACTCCTGATCTTATTGGGAAGGCTTCTAATTTATCCCCATTGCATATGATGTTTTTTGATGGTTTTATTTTTTTTATATAATAATGTTTATTATTTTTAGGGAAGGTCCTTCTATTCCTATACTTTTCAGTGTTTTCAATAGGAATGGATGCTGTATTTTGTCAAAGGCTTTTTCAGCATCTATTGAGATAATCATGTGATTTTTGTTTGTTAGACTGTTGATATGGTCAATTATGTGGATGGTTTTCCTAATGTTGAACCAACCTTGCATTCCTGGTATAAATCCCACCTGATCATGGTGGATGGTCTTCTTAATTACTCGCTGGAGTCTCTTTGCTAGTATTCTATTTAAGACTTTTGCATCTGTGTTCGTTAGGGAGATTGGTCTGTAGTTTTCTTTCTCTGTTTTTGATCTTCCTGGCTTTGGAATCAGTACCATATTTGTGTCGTAAAAGGAATTTGGTAGGACTCCTTCTTTGCTTATCATATTAAATAATTTGTATAGTATTGGGATTATTTTCTCTTTGAATGTCTGATAGAATTTCACTTGTGAATCCATCAGGCCCTGGTGATTTTTTCTTAGGGAGTTCTTTGGGCTTGTTCAATTTCTTTTTCTGATATGGGATTATTTAGGTATTCTATTTCTTCTGCTGTTAATCTAGGCAGTTTATATTTTTGTAAATATTTGTCCATATCTCCTAAATTGTTATATTTATTGCCATATAATTGGGCAAAATAGTTCTTAATGATTGCCTTAATTTCCCCTTCATTAGAGTTGAGGTCTCCCTTTTCATCTTTGATACTATAAATTTGGTTTTCTTCTTTCCTTTTTTTTATTAGATTGACCAGTACTTTGTCTATTTCATCTGTTTTTTCAAAGTACCAGCTTTTAGTCTTATTTATTAATTCAATAGTTCTTTTAATTTTGATTTTATTAATTTCTCCATTGATTTTTAGTATTTCTAATTTAGTTTCCATCTGGGGATTTTTAATTTGCTCGCTTTCTAATTTTTTTATTTGCATGCCCAATTCATTGATCTCTGCCCTCCTTAATTTGTTAATATATGCACTCAAGGATATAAATTTCCCCCTGAGTACTGCCTTGGCTGCATCCCACAGAGTTTGGTAGGATGTCTCATCATTGTCATTTTCTTCAATGAAATTGTTGATTGCTTCTATGATTCCTTCTTTGACAAATTGGTTTTGGAGAATAATATTATTTAATTTCCAATTAGTTTTTGGTTTTCCTGTCCAGGTGCCCTTACTAATATTATTTTTATTGCATTATGATCTGAGAATGTTACATTTATTATTTCTGCTCTTTTGCATTTGTTTGCAATGATTCTATGCCCTATAACATGGTCAATCTTTGTGAATGTGCCATGTGCAGCTGAAAAGAAGGTGTATTCCTTTTTGTCCCTATTTATTTTTCTCCACATATCAATTAGATCTAATTTTTCTAGGACTTCATTCACCTCTCTTACCTCTTTCTTATTTATTTTTCGGTTTGATTTATCTAGATCTGACAGAGGAATATTTAGATCTCCCACTAGTATGGTTTTACTATCTATTTCCTTCTTGAGCTCTGCCAGTTTCTCCTTTATGAATTTGGGTTCTATGCCACTTGGTGCATACATATTGAGCAGTGTTATTTCCTCATTGTTTATACTGCCTTTAATCAGGATGTAATGACCTTCCCTGTCTTTTTTAATCATATCCATTTTTACTTTGGCTTTGTCAGAAATCATAATAGCCACTCCTGCCTTCTTTTTCTCATTTGACGCCCAAAAGATTTTGCTCAGGCCCTGAACCTTAAACTTGTGTATATCCAACCGCCTCATATGTGTTTCTTGTAGACAACATATGGTTGGATTTTGGTTTCTAATCCACTCTGCTATTTGCTTCCGTTTTATGAGCGAGTTCATCCCATTCACATTCAGAGTTATAATCATCAGTTGTGCATTTGCTGACATTTTCAAATCCTCCCCCATTCCTACCCCTTCTCCTTAAACTATTTCCTTTAAAACCAGTGGTTTGCTATTAAGACCCTATCCCTTATCCCCTCCCTTGATTAACTTCCCTTTCTACACCCTCCCTTATTTTTCCCCCCCTTTTTGTTTTTAAAGGCCTTATGAATTCCCTCCCCCTTCTTCTCCCCTCCCTTTTTTTGACCTCCCCACTCCTCTGCTCCCCTTGGTTTATCCCTTCTGACTTTCTCAGAAGGGTTAGATAAGAGTTTTATGTCCCAATGGATAGTATAGCTACTCTTCCCTCTCTGGATTGATTACACTGAGAGTAAGGTTTGATTATTACCTCTTAATGCTCTCTTCCTGTCCTTCTTATAATAGTATTTGTCCCCTCTCCTTCCCATGCCCTCTTTGTGTGTAATAGAATATCCTATTTTTCTTATTCACTCGAGTTTCTCTTGGTGTCCCCTGCTATTCACTCCCTCTTTCCTATCCCCCTTGTCATCTTAGATTATTTAGTGTTTCACCCTCACCCCGTGAATTATTCTTCTGATTACTTTAATAGTGAGTACTATAATAGTGAATAGAGTTCACTACAGAGAATTATACATAACATTTCTCTACATAGGAATACAGATAATTAGATCTCACTGAGGCCCTTAAAACGGCAAATTTAAAAATTATAAGTTTTCTTTCTTTCCCCTCTGTTTCTTATTTACCTTTTCATGTTTATCTCGATTTTTGTGGTTGGATATCAAACTTTCCATTTAGCCCTGGTCTTTTCTGTGCATATACCTGGAATTCTTCAATTTTGTTGAATGCCCATACTTTCCCCTGGAAATATATAGTCAATTTTGATGGGTAGTTGATCCATGGTTGCAGGCCCAGCTCTCTTGCCTTTCTGAATATCATATTCCAAGCCTTACGGTCTTTTAGCGTGGAGGCTGCAGATCCTGTGTGATCCTGATTGGTGTTCCTTGATATTTGAATTGTCTCTTTCTGGCTTCTTGTAAGATTTTTTCTTTTGCTTGGAAACTCTTGAATTTGGCAATTATATTTCTGGGCGTTTTCTTATCTGGATCGAATGTCACAGGTGTTCTATGGATCCTTTCAATGTCTATATTGCCCTCTTGTTGTAGGACTTCAGGGCAATTTTGCTGGATAATTTCTGTTAGTATGGAGTCCAGGTTTCTATTAATTTCTGGTTTTTCTGGAAGACCAATTATTCTCAAATTGTCTCTTCTAGACCGGTTTTCTTGGTCTGTCACTCTCTCATTGAGATATTTCATGTTTCCTTCTATTTTTTCAGTCTTTTGACTTTGTTTTACTTTTTTTGTTGTCTTGAGAGATCATTAGCTTCTAATTACTCAATTCTAGCCTGTAGGGATTGGTTTTTGGCTATAATCTTTCGGGTTTTCGGCTATAATCTTTTGGTTTTCGGCTATAATCTTCTGGTTTTCGGCTATAATCTTCTGGTATTCCTTTTCAATCTGGTCATTTCTGGTGTTCAATTTGCTTGTCTGTTCATTTGGTTTCTGAGCCTCACTTTCCAATTGCAAGATTCTACCTTTTAAACTGT
>NW_025388591.1:9732-11147 GCF_016433145.1 Gracilinanus agilis | reverse complement strand
CCAAAGAGCCCAACTTTTGGGACATGAATCCACTATTTGACAAAAACTGCTGGGAAATTTGGAAAACAATATGGGAGAGATTAGGTCTAGATCAACATCTCACACCCTACACCAAGATAAATTCAGAATGGGTGAATGACTTGAATATAAAGAGGGAAACTATAAACAAGTTAAGTGAACACAGAATAGTATACTTGTCAGATCTCTGGGAAAGGAAAGACTTTAAAACCAAGCAAGAGTTAGAGAAAATCACAAAATGTAAATTAAATGGTTTTGATTATATTAAACTAAAAAGTTTTTGTACAAACAAAAACAATGCAGTCAAAATCAGAAGGGAAACAACTGGGAAAAAATCTTTATAACGAAAAACTCTGACAGGGGTCTAATTACTCAAATATACAAGGAGTTAAAGCAATTGTATAAAAAAATCAAGCCATTCCCCAATTGATAAATGGGCAAGAGACATGAATAGGCAATTTTCAGGTAAAGAAATCAAAAGTATCAATAAGCACATGAGAAAGTGTTCCAAATCTCTAATAATTAGAGAAATGTAAATCAAAACAACTCTGAGGTATCACCTCACACCTAGCAGATTGGCTAAAATGAAAGAAGGGGAGAGTAATGAATGCTGGAGGGGATGTGGCAAAATTGGGACATTAATGCATTGCTGGTGGAGCTGTGAACTGATCCAGCCATTCTGGCTGGCAATTTGGAACCATGCTCAAAGGGCTATAAAAGAATGCCTGCCCTTTGATCCAGCCATACCATTGCTGGGTGTGTACCCCAAAGAGATCATAGATAAACAGACTTGTAAGAAAATATTTATAGCTGTGCTTTTTGTGGTGGCAACAAATTGGAAAAGGAGGGTATGTCCTTCAATTGGGGAAAGGCTGAACAAACTGTGGTATATGCGGGTGATGGAATACTATTGTGCCAAAAGGAATAATAAACTGGAGGAGTTCCAGGCGAACTGGAGAGACCTCTGGGAACTGATGCAGAGCGAAAGGAACAGAGCCAGAAGAACATTGTACACAGAGACTGATATACTGTGGTAAAATTGAATGTAATGGACCTCTGTACCAGCAGCAATACAATGACCCAGGACAATTCTGAGGGATTAATGGTAAAGATGCTACCCACATTCAGAGGAAGGACTGCAGGAGAGGAAACATATAAGAAAAACAACTGCTTGAACGTGAGGGTCGGGGTGGACGTGATTGAGAGTGTGGACTCGAAACTACCACACCAATGCAACTACCAACAATTTGGAAATAGGTCTTGATCAAGGACACATGACAAAACTAGTGGAAATGCGCATCGGCCATGGGTGAGGGGAGTGCGGGGGGGTGGGGGTGAAGGGGTTAGGAGGAGCATGAATCAGGTAACCATGTTAAAAATGTATATTAATAAATGTT
>NW_025388591.1:0-9674 GCF_016433145.1 Gracilinanus agilis | reverse complement strand
GGTCTTGATCAAGGACACATGACAAAACTAGTGGAAATGCGCATCGGCCATGGGTGAGGGGAGTGCAGGGGGGTGGGGGTGAAGGGGATAGGAGGAGCATGGATCAGGTAACCATGTTAAAAATGTATATTAATAAATGTTTAAAATAAATAAATAAATAAATCGTCCCAGTTGAAGTCCAAAAAAAAAAAAAAGTGCTTCTTATACATCACTTCTTGAGCCTTCTTTCTAGTTTATTGGTCCAATTACAAGAGTCACTTTGATTAGCAATGCCCAGGTGGCAGTCATTCAATTCTGATACATCACTCACTCTTGCACACATGGGTCACAGACTTCTCCCACTTGAGATTTAAGTGATGGCGTTTACACTTTTAGTGATTAAATCTAAAAATGGGCAGGGTAGGTTTAACCTCATTATCACAGTTATTATAGACACATAACTGAGATGATAAAAGATAATGCTATCTGAGAATTCTAGGCTTCAGGAAAGCCTTATCTGTATAATTCAAGGATTATTTTATATAAAAAGGTTTGTACATTACGTAGAATAATGGTGAAAGTAGATACTGTTTTAGAGTCAGGTTAGTGACCAATTTTCTAAGAATTAGTGATACCACATAAATTGAATGACTTGCCTTGGAAGGAAGTGAGTTTTCCACCAGCAAAGGTTTTCAAGCAGAGGTTGGATGAACATGTGTCAGGAATATTTACTGGAAATCCAAGTGGAGATCAGACTTAGGGAAGCCCCTGTTTCAGTTGAATTGGACTCGACTGGAGAAATGCTGGTAGGCATGGTAAGACTCTGTCTCTTATCTTCATTTTTCCATTTTCACTCTCTTCACCTCTGTAAATAAGAGCTACTAAAAGTCATTTTGACTTAAGCTATAATATTTAAAAATCAGAGACCACAATATTATTTTATAACTCTCATATTTAGTAAAATCCCTAAATTTAAACCTTACATACTGTGTTCCAAGTATTACATTAGGCATTGAAAATATAAATAAAAACATGAAATTATTACTGATATAAAGGAGCTTACATTCATTTAGGGAAACAATCCATTCACATGTAAATAAATAACAAATAAATACGTAAAATAAAATCATTTGAACTTGTTATGAAAAGGAGATACTAGAAATTTGAATCATTAAAAAAATTGAAGATATGAAATTACCTTGGTAAGAAGTGAAAAATTAAAAATACTTTTTGCCCAGTGATTTCTAATGGAGCAGCTTGTGTTAGCTTTAAAAAGAAGTTACCATATAGTTACACATAAGGAAAGAATCCAGATATTGTTTTTAAGATTAATTTAATAGGATTTGATCTTTTGCTATTCCTGAAGAAGCTGATATTGTAGGGTTCTGTCATGGAGATCTGCCAGTACTACTGAATGAGCCAAACTATAAATAGCACTGTCTTTTTATTTTTTCTAATTTTTATTTACTTGTTTATTTTAACATTTAATAATATTTATTTTTAAGAAAAGTTAACATGGTTACCTGATTCATGCTCTTACTTTCCCCTTCACCCCCCAACGTGCCCCCCCTCACATGGATGATGTGTATTTCCACTGGTTTTAACATGTGTCATTGATCAAGACCTATTTCTAAATTGTTGATAGTTGCATTAGTGTATGAGTTTCGAGTCTGCATGCCCCATCATTATCTGTTTCAACCCAAGTGTTCAAGCTCCTGCATTTCTTCTTTGTTTCCACTCCTACAGTTCTTCCTCTGAATGTGGGTTGCATTCTATTCCATAAATCCCTCAGAATTGTCTTGGGTCATTGTATTGCTGCTAGTACAGAAGTCCATTACATTCGATTTTACCACAGTGTATCAGTCTCTGTGTAAAACGTTCTTCTGGTTCTGCTCCTTTTGCTGAGCATCAATTCCTAGAGGTCTTTCCAGTTCACCTGGAATTCCTCCAGTTTATTAATCCTTTGAGCTCAGTAGTATTCCATCACCAGCCTATACCACAATTTGTTCAGTCATTCCCCAATTGAAGGACATATCCTCCTTTTCCAGTTTTTTGCAACCACAAAAAGCACAGCTATAAATATCTTCATATAAGTCTGTTTATCTATGATCTCTTTGGGGTACAAACCCAACAATGGTATGGCTGGATCAAAGGGCAGGCATTCTTTTATAGCCCTTTGAGCATAGTTCCAAATTGCCAGCCAGAATGATTGGATCAGTTCACAACTCCACCAGGAATGCATTAGTGTCCCAATTTTGCCTCATCCCCTCCAACATTCATTACTCTCCCCTTCTATCATTTTAGCCAATCTGCTAGGTCTGAGGTGATACCTCAGAGATGTTTTGATTTGCATTTCTCTAATTATTAGAGATTTGGAACACTTTCTCTTGTGCTTACTGATAGCTTTGATTTCTTTACCTGAAAATTGCCTATTCATGTCTCTTGCCCATTTATCAATTGGAGAATGGCTTAATTTTTTATACAATTGATTTAACTCCTTTTATATTTGAGTAATTAGGCCCCTGTCAGAGTTTTTTTGTTATAAAGACTTTTCCCCAATTTGTTGTTTTCCTTCTGATTTGACTACATTGTTTTTATTTGTACAAAAGCTTTTTAGTTTAATATAATCAAAATAATTTATTTTACGTTTTGTAATTTTCTCTAACTCTTGCTTGGTTTTAAAATCTTTCCTTTCCCAGAGGTCTAACGAGTATACCATTTATGTGTTCACTTAACTTATTTATATTTTCCCTCTTTATATACAAGTCATTCGCCCATTCTGAATTTATCTTGGTGTAGGGTGTAAGATGTTGATCTAAACCTAATCTCTCTCATATTGTTTTCCAATTTTCCCAGCAGTTTTTGTCAAATAGTGGATTTTTGTCCCAAAAGATGGGCACTTTGGGTTTATCATAAACTGTCTTGCTGATGTCACTTACCCCAAGTCTATTCCACTGATACTCCCTTGTGTCTCTTAGCCAGTACCATATCATTTTGATGACCACTGCTTTATAGTACAGTTTAATATCTTTTAGTGCTAGGTCCCCTTCCTTCACATTTTTTTCATTATTTACCTTGATATTCTTGATTTTTTGTTATTCCAAATGAAATTTTATAGTTTTTCCTAATTCAGTAAAGAAGTTTTTTGGTAGTTTGATAGGTATTGCGGTAAACAGGTAAGTTAATGTGGGAAGAATAGTCATTTTTATTATGTTAGCTCATCCTACCCATGAGAAATTGGTGTTTTTTCAATTGTTTAGATCTAGTTTTAATTGTTTGGAATGTGTTTTATAGTTGTTTTCATATAATTCCTCTGTTTGTTTTGGTAAATAGATTCCTAAGTATTTTATATTATCTAGGGTGATTTTAAATGGTGTTTCTCTTTCTACCTCTTGCTGCTGTGATATGTTGGAAATATATAGAAATGCTGATGATTTATGTGCATTTATTTTGTATCCTGCAACTTTGCTAAAGTTGTTGATTTATTTCTACAAGCTTCTTAGTTGATTCACTAGGATTTTTTATGTAGACCATCAACAAAGAGTGATAACTTAGTCTCCTCATTGCCTATTTTGATACCTTCAATTTCTTTTTCTTCTCTAATTGCTACTGCTAGTGTTTCTAGTACAATGTTGAATAATAGAGGTGATAATGGGCATTCTTGTTTCACTCCTGATTTCATTGGGAAGGCTTCTAATTTATCCCCATTGCATATGATGCTTGTTGATGGTTTTAGGTATATATTGTTTATTACTTTTAGGAAATGTCCTTCTATTCCTATAATTTCCAGTGTTTTTAATAGGAATGGGTGCTGTATTTCGTCAAAGGCTTTTTCAGCATCTCTTGAGATAATCATGTGATTTTTTGTTTGTTAGATTGTTGATATGGTCAATTATCTGGATGGTTTCCTAATGTTGAACCATGCTTGAATTCCTGGTATAAATCCCACCTGATCATGGTGGATGATCTTCTTGATCACTTGCTGGAGTCTCTTTGCTAGTATTCTATTTAAGATTTTTGCATCTACATTCATTCTCTGTTTTTGATCTACCTGACCTTGGAATCAGTACCATATTTGTGTCATAAAAGAAATTTGGTAGGACTCCTTTTTTGCTTATTATATCAAATAATTTGTGTAGTATTGGATTAGTTGCTCTTTGAATGTCTGATAGAATTCACTTCTGAATCCATCAGGCCCTGGCGATTTTTTCTTGGGGAGTTCTTTGGTGGCTTGTTCAATTTCTTTTTCTGATATGGGATTATTTAGGTATTCTATTTCTTCTGCTGTTAATCTAGGCAATTTATATTTTTGTAAATATTCATCCATATATCCTAGAGTGCTATATTTATTGCTATATAGTTGGGCAAAATAGTTTTTAATGATGCCTTAATTTCCTTTTCATTAGAGGTTATATCTCCCTTTTCATCTTTGATACTTTCAATTTGGTTTTCTTCTTTCCTTTTTTTATTAGACTGACCAGTACTTTGTATATTTTATTTGTTTTTTTTTTCAAAATACCAGCTTCTAGTCTTATTTATTAATTTAATAGTTCTTTTACTTTTGATTTTCTTATTTTCTCCATTGATTTTTAGTATTTCTAATTTAGTTTTCATCTAACTCATTCAGGATCTGTGTTCAAAGTGTGCGCGTTCTTTAACCTCTTGGGGTCTTAACTCTTAGTGCTCTCAGGAACAGGCCCTTGTGATGCCAGGTAACTGCCAAGGATTTAAGGGGTGCCCCAAACTTGCTCTAAGTCTTTTGCACTGGCTTTGGCACTGTAAGTGGTATGTGTGGGGCAGGGGGTTGCTCAGCTCACATTTTAGTGAGTGCTATTTAACCCCCTTATAGTGTGGAAATGCCCAGATTCCATGTACCTTCAATGCTGTGCCCTTTTGTGGGGTCCCTTAATGTGTCTGGTTTTGTTTTTATGTCTTCTTGAGAAGGCCTATATGTGTGGGTTATGAGAGGTTAAGCAGCTGCTTTTTACTCTGCTGCCATCTTAACCTGGAAGTACTGTCTTTTTAGAAACAACCTATTATAGGGTTACAAATTGTAAAGAGTGGCTTTTCCTTTTGAGGCTTTCTATAATTTAATAAAAAATGGTATAGTTTTCTTGGTCCTGAAAAATGTTTTTGTTTGTTTTACAAAAAGGAAACAAAAAATCAATTATGTTATTTGTTATTAACGTGAGGAAAAATAACATCTAACTATGACCCTTTTGTACATTTTGTTGCAGTTTTCTTTTATTTTAAAATTTTGTAACAATGAATTGTTAAGAATCCTTGAGTTTCTTTTTCCAATAGGATTGTCATTGATTCTGTCAATCAAGAGCTAACCTTAGCTGTATATGTCAGTGAGCTGTCATGTTCTTTTATTTTCAAAGGATAATGTTTGTCATTTGCCATATAAGTGTATATACCTATTGGATATAGAATGGACAATATAATATAAAGGTTACTAGACCCATTTCTTTTTTTTCTCTCTCTTTTGAAATTTAGAATATGTTTCCATGGTTCCATGATTCATGATTTCCATCCCTTATCTCTCCCTTCCTGGAGTAGATAAGCAATTCCACTGGGTTATACATGTTTGTATATGTATATGTATCATTGCTCAAAACATATTTCCATGTTATTCATATTTGCAATGGAGTTATCTTTTAACATCAAAACCTTAATCATATCCCTAAGAAACCATGTGGTTGATAATATCTGTTTCTTCTGCATTTCTATTTACACAGTTCTTTCTCTGGATGTGGATATTGTTCTTTCTCCTAAGTCCTTCTGGATTGTCCTGGATCATTGCATTGCTACTAGTAGAAAAGTCTGTTACATTTTGTTGTGCCACAATGTTTCTGTATGCAATATTCTCCTGGTCCTTCTCATTTCACTCTGCTTTAATTCCTGGAGGTCTTTCCAGTTCACATGGAATTCCTACAGTTCATTATTCCTTTCAGCATGGTAGTATTCCTTCATCATCAGATAGTACAATTTGTTCAGCCACTCCCCAATCAATGGACACACCCTCATTTTCCAATTTTTTTTGCCACTACAAAGAGCTTGACTACAAATAGTTTTCTACAAGTCTTTTTTCCTATTATCTCTTTGGGGTACAAAATCAACAGTAGTATGGCTAGATGAAAAGGTAGGCATTCTTTTAATGCCCTTTTGGCATAGTTCAAATTGCCCTCCAGAATGGTTGGACCAATTCACAACTCCATCAGCAGTGTATTAGTGCCTCAATTTTGTCACACCCCCTCCATACATATCACTTTCCTTTGCTGCCGTATTGGCCAGTCTACTAGTTGTTAGGTGGTAACTCAGAGTTGTTTCAATTTGAATTTTTCTAATCAAGAAGGATTTAGACCACTTTTTCATGTGCTTATTGATAGTTTTTATTTCATTGTGTGAAAACTGCCTATTCATGTCCCTTGATCATTTACTGATTGGTGAATGACTTGGTTCTTTTGTGTATTTGACTTAGTTCCTTATATATTTGGGAAAGTAAAACTTTGTCAGAGAGTTTTGTTATAAAAATGTTCTCCCAGTTGGTGCTTTACTTCTAAATTTGGTTGCATTGGTTTTGTTTGTTCAAAACCATTAATTTGATAAAATCAAAGTCATTCATTTTATATTTTGCAATGTTCTCTATCTCCAACTTGGTCTTAAATTCCTTTCTTTCCTAGAAAACTGACAAGTATACTATTCTATGTTCACCTAATTCATTTATGATTTCATTCTTTGTATTTAAGTCATTTGCCCATTTTGGATTTATCTTGGTATAGGGTGTAAGAAGATGCTGGTTTAATCTAATTTTTCCCATATTGTTTTCCAATTTTCCTAGCAGTTTTTGTCAAAGTTCTTGTCCCAAAAGCTGAGATCTTTGGGTTCATTGAACACTAGCTTGCTGAGGTCATTTTTCCCTAGCATAAAGATAGTAATTGCAAAAATGTAGCTTGCAAAAACGTAGCTTGCAGGCTCAGAGCATGACTGAAACTCAAACTTTGAGTGGGGGAAGGGGAGTAACTGGGTAGAACTCCAACTTCCCCCTTCCTTTGGCAGTTCAAGACTTTGGCAGTTGGTCTAACGGAAAGTGTTTGTGGACCAATATGGCTCCTTATTCAACAAGTTTTTCTAGGGCTAAACTTGGTGTCAACTGGATATAATTTAATAAGTGATTGATAACTTTAATTGTGAGAGGTTTATCCCCTGAACCAGTATGTATAATTGGCTGAGCATATCTTCACAGATGAATCTCTTTCAGGATCCTGTCAACCAGGATGGAGGGTAGCCTAGGTAATGTATATTTTCAATCCTAAATAATTTAAGTTTAAGGATTCTCACATTCACTGACAACTAAAACAAGGGTTTGATAACTTCAAGGGTTTGAGGGTAGTTGATATTTATAGGAAAGAGGGCTTTATAATATAGCTTAATATCTTGTACTGCTAGGTACCCAGACTTCATTTTTTAAATTATTTCTCATGATATTCTTGATCTTTTGTTCTTCCAGATGAACTTTGTTAAAATTTTTTTTCTAATTCTATAAAAAATGTTTTTTTTCACAGTTTGATAGGTATGGCACTAAATAAATAAAGTAGACTGTCATTTTTTATTATGTTAGCTCATCCTACCCATGGACAATTAATGTTTTTTTTTTCAGTTACTTATATCTAGTTTTAATTTTGTGAAAAGTGTCTTATAGTTGTGGAGATGATAACATTTTGCTATTCAATAAATATTTATTTTGTTAGGTAATGTGCAAAGTACTGGGATACAAGAAAAGGCAAAAAGATAAGTCACACCATGGAGCTCACAATCTAAGAGAGGCAGCATGCCAATGATTATTTGCAAATAAGCTATATAGAGGATAAATTAGAAGTGAACAAGAGAGGAAAGGTGCTCATATTAAGGAAACTATAAAAGAAATCATATAGGAGAGATTTTAGATGGTATGTGATAGAAACAAGGGAAACTCAGAAATAGAGATAAGGAGAGGAGGACATTCCAGAGATGGGAGAGAGCCAGTAAAAAAATCTAGGCTTAAGAGGTAGAGATTGTTGATTCAAGACTAGGAAAGAGACTAGTGTCACTGAATTAATGAATTTGTTGGGTTGGGTATATATAAGGTGTAAGGTGGAGAAGTCTTAATATAAAAGGCTTTGAATGGAAATCAGGATTTTATCTTTCATTCCAGAAGTGATAGGGTGTCTTTGACATTTATGGAGTAGGAGTAGGGGATGAGAAGGGTAGTGATAAGATAAATGTATTTTAGGAACATAATTTTCACTGCTGATTGGAGAATGGAAGAGTGGTGAAAGATTTGTTGCAGGGAGATTAGATGAGACTTTTTCAACAGATCAATGTCTGATGATAAAGGCTAATGCTAGGGCAATAGGAGTGTCACATAAGAGAAGGGATATACAAAAGTAAGGTTAGAAAGGTAAAATTAGTAGGCCTTGACAATAGGTTGCATACAGGGATGAACTGTGGAATGGTATTGAGGATGATACCTAGCACAGATATTCTGTGCCTGGGGGAGTATGGGGATATGTTATCACCCTTAACAGAAAAAAAAGGATATGGTTTGAGGGGACAAATAATTATTTTATTTAAATTTTAGAGATAACAAATTTTAGATGTGTATAAAACATCAAATGTGAAATTTCAACAAGCATTTGGGAATGATCACCATAGGGCTGATAATTTAATCCATGACACCTGATGATATCACCAATAGAAACAGTATAAAGCAGGGGTCAGTAACCTTTTTGGCCGTGAGAGCCATAAATGCCACATTTTTTAAAATGTAATTTCATGAGAGCCATACAGTGCTCACAGTGCACGCTCCTGTAACAGTGTGCACTCCTTTAACAGCACATGAAAAAAATTGACTTTATGGCTCTTGCAGAAAGAGCCATATCTGGCCCTCAAAAGAGCCATATATGGCTTAGATTGCCATCCCCTGGTATAAAGGCTTAGTGAAATAGGACAGAAGAGAAGAGGAGGAGGACCATGACAAAAGTCTTTGGGTTGTCAATGGTTATCAGATATAATCTGGATGAAGATCCAACAAAGGAGACAGAAAAGGGGTGTTCATATAGGTAAGTGAAGGACCAGAAGACTCTGCTGCCTTCAAAATTAGAGAAAAAAAAATAAGGACAAAATATCTTTAGAAGTTATATAGCAACAGAGATAACAGTGAGAATCTAGCCCCTAATCCTCACTTTGGGCTTCCTCTTATTTCGTGTATGATTTTTCCCCTTTAGAACTGATACCTATTTTTTTAAACTTAATAAAGGGCCTATGTAACTTCCAAATGTTATGAAGAATTACTCATAATTTGAAGAAAATATGATAAAGTTAGAGGAAAAGGTGATGTAGAAAATATTTGATACTTTAGATGGAGATGGTGATGTTCAATTATAAGTACAGTAATAATCCCTGGATTTGCCTTAATTTTTTATTATTTCTTGAAATCAACAGACAAGTTGTCATGATGCAGGTTTAGGAAAGAGTCAATGCTATATATCTATACACTATCCCCACTGCTATCCTATAGTAGACCTTATTGCTATTATACTTTTCCTGTGGGTAGCTCATTCTGGTTTCTTGAGATGTCAGTAACGTGCAACACTTTCATCCACACTACATTCATTTAAAAATATATATATATACATATATACATAATTCTT
>NW_025388590.1:0-1085 GCF_016433145.1 Gracilinanus agilis | reverse complement strand
CTCTCCAGACAATTTGTATTCTTTGCAGCTCTCCAAATGTTTATGTCTTTGAAGAAGTTTCAAAAACTTGGTCACAACCATGAGATAAGGAATATCCAGACTTGGTATGAAAGGTTCTAAATTTGGCCAAACATTACACCTTTCTAATATTTCTTTCACAACCTGTAGCATTTCTTCATCTGGCTTCTCCATCACATTTTGCAGCTCAGTAACTAGGTCTGTTAGGAATCTTTCCAGTTTAGACATCATGTGCTCCCACTCCTTCTTCTCCTCCATTATTTGAGGTTCCTGTGTAGTTTCTATCTCCTTTAGTTTCTGATAGATTTGATTGATTTTCCTGTTCATCTTTTCCACAATAAGAACTTTTTCTTTTGCTTCTTCCTTCTTCCCTCTCAGATATTTGCACATTTGCTGACATTTTCTCCAAAATTTTCTTTTGTTCATTTCTTTATAGTCAATCCATTCTACAGTCCATGCCAGGGATTGCTCCTTCTCTTCCAGTAAAAGTTCCTTGGCTTTTTTAAATTGTCTACACACAATGTCCAGTTTAGTCTGGATCTCCTTCCTATAGTAGGGAGCAGCCACTTCAATTGGCCAATGGGTGTGGTTCTCATGATCCTCTGATGGAGAGCAGGTCACACAGAGTAGGGTCTCAGTATCCTTACAAAACAGCTTCGCATCTTCCTGGTGAATATTACAAATGCCTTCTACTTTAGGGTACACAGCAATGCCAGACTGAAGAGTTCTCAGCTGGGAGAATTTCCAGCATATAGGGCAGCATGAAAATGCAGAGATGTTTTTCCTGAGACAAGTCATGCAAACAGCATGTCCACATTTAGTGGTGACTGATTTGATGACTTCATCCAAGCAGATACCACAGAGAAGACCCTCTGCCTCTTCAACTTGACTGGACATGACTCTTTTTTTCTTCTGGGATCTTCACTTCAGCCTCACAGCTCTGCTGCCTTCAGCTCTGCTTTCAGCTTTAGGAATCTCTGGTTTTGGCTCATCCCAGGCCATTTATATAGCCCAGGACACTGAAGCCCCTCCTTCCTTCAAGGTGTGAATTTTCCTGGTCCTTCACA
>NW_025388589.1:0-2636 GCF_016433145.1 Gracilinanus agilis | reverse complement strand
TCCTGTGGAGGCGTTCTCAGAGAGCCCCAGGAAATGGGCCGTGTCCTACCCTAAGAGCCCTCCGAGGCGCTAGGAAACAAGTTATCCGTGTCTCCAAGACCCTGCATCATCTGACTGTATCCTGACCTCTGGGGTGACTGGCATTCACAGATCTGCTTCCTCCATCTTATCCTGCCAGGCTTCCCCCAATATATCTGAGCATTTATCCTCTGCTTACACTTCATGTTGCCTGTGGCTGAGGGGAAATGTCCAAAAGAAAGGTCTCTACCTTCTAACACTCTCTGAAAGGTGTCCCTCCTAAGGAAATATGGAAGCCACGGAAATCCACAGGCAACAAATGAGAGCTGTAATCCAGGAGACTGACTCTGTGGAGAGAGAGCTGGGATGGAGAGGCCAAACTGAAGCAAACCGAACCCCATGGTCTCCACCGGATCTCTGAAATGCCAGACACTGAAAGGAGGCTGAGAGAAGACAAGGCAATGCCTCGGCTTCCACTTATCCCAGCTTACACCAACATGGAAGCATAACAGGCACAGATACGGGCTCAGACACCCTGGTGTCCATTCAGATTCCTGAAGGATAGCAGATGACCTTGAGGCGAGAACAGACTAGTGACAAGCAGGAGAACTGGATTCCCATACTTAACTCCTCAAAGGCAAGCTGAGGTTCAGGACTCGGGTCAAAGACAGACACTATGGCTTAGACAGTTACAGGACAAAATCAATTAACTGTAGAGGAACAATTAAACAGGATGCAAAGTCAATTTACTCTTCTGAAAACACAGTACCAACACCAACAAGAAAAACCACCCAACTAGCCACACCAACAAAGCATAGATGGTCCTTAAACAAACATGTCTCACCAGCCTCTCTTCCTCTTCCTCCTGCACAAATCCAAAGGTAAGCAACTGTAGGTAAACGTGGCAACCAGACAACTGTCCAGAAATTCACTGTCTCATGACTCTTGTACATATCATACATGTGAAAAGATCTGAAAACTTCCTTGATAAAACATACACTTTAAATATAAATTTAAAGAAATAAAACTGTTCTCTACAACTCTTTCTGGGTGAAGTGCATTAAAGCTGCACCTAGATTTTTGCCAAAGAGTGACTAATCTCATTTAAATCCATGCCTCCACATCCATCACAGTGATTGCTTTTTATGCACCTTTCCCCACTAAGAGAGTAAACTGATATCTTTTAAGGGAAAGAAGTTCCTTTGTTTACTTAAGGAGTGATCCAGGAGGGAAGGAGATGGTGACTTTCCTTCTCAACTCTTCTGGAATAGTCATCCTAGAATGTAATTCACATTTTAGGGTCTTTTTCTGGTTCAAAATTCTACTGTTTCCTCAAAATGCCTTGGTGGGCCGAGTCAGGTTGGACGGCATAGGGGGCAATTCTACTTTGTATTGATCCCTTCAACTAGAAATGTTGGGATAAGAAATGAATCATTAATTAAGGAAAATCATCTTGTAAACTAGAGTCGAAAATGCAAAGGTCAGTATTGCAGTTCATACTTTTGTCAATGAACATGGGGGCAGCCTCATGTTAGGAAAAAGGTTGGTGCCTTCACCTCAGTGGCAGCAGATGTGATGTACATTTTACTGTTAATTTAGGATATTTTTCCATGGTTACATGATTCGTGATCCTCACCCTGCCCCCACTCTATCCTCCAAACTCTCAAAGCTGACAAGCAGTTCCACTGGGTTATCCATGTATCATTGTTCAAAAGCCATTTCCATTTTATTCATATTTGGAATAGAGTGATCTTTTAATGCCAAAATTCTAATCATATCCCCATGGAACCATGTAATCAATCCTATGTTTTTCTTCTGCATTTCTGCTCCCACGGTTCTTTCTGGGGATGTGGATAGTGTTCTTTCTCAGAAGTCCTTTGGGATTGCCCTGGATCATTGCATTGCTACTAGTAGCAGTTAGTTACATTTGATTGATTGTGCTACAATGTATCCCTCTCTGAGGACAATGTTCTCCTGGTTCTGCTCCTTTCACTCTGCATCCATTCCTGGAGGTCTTTCTAGTTTACATGGAATTCCTCCAGTTCATTAGTCCTTTCAGCACAATAGTATTCCATCCCCATTGGATACCACAATTTATTCATCCCCCAATCGATGGACACTCCCTGATTTTCCAATTTTTGCCACCACAGAGAGCACAGCTATAAATATTTTTGTACAAATTTTTTTCCCTTATTATCTCTTTGGGGTCATTGTATAACTTATAATGGAATATAAACTTGAAGTATTCCCATGGGGAAGTATGGAACTGAAAGTGAAGCAATGGAGTCTGTGACTCTAGTTACCAGTGTGGGCAGACAGTTCATGAGAACTATCAGCAGAAGAGAGGACAGGGATCTGAAAACCTCAGCCCAAGGAGAGGATACCATTAAATGGAGGTATCCACCACTGGGGGAGAATTACTTTTGGTATTTCCTCTTTGGCATCTCAGGGCTTTCATCACTGGCTCCAACAGAGGGTGCTACAGGCCTGCCATGGGCACATCTTGATGGGGCTTCTTCAGACTTGAAAAATGAAAACACAGCCAGAGGAGGCATTGGGTGCTCATGAGTGCTGGCTACTTCTGCAGCTGTTTCCTGGCTAAGCCCAATGGGGAATCT
>NW_025388588.1:0-5987 GCF_016433145.1 Gracilinanus agilis | reverse complement strand
GAGAGAGAGAGAGAGAGAGAGAGAGAGAGAAATCATCCCCCCTCCTCAAATCCAAAAGGAAGCTTTACTTTTCATGTTGTAGGAGCCCCAATTGTATCAATGGATTTTGGGAAAGTAGCTCCAGATCATGCTAGCAAGAGAGCATATAAAGGGAAGGATTTGGTACTTTCATAGTTCTTTCCTATTAAGAGATTGAGAATAACACATAAAATCTCAATAAATCCACTCACCTTGATCCCATTCAGAATTAATTCATGTGAAGATAAATAGGATTTAAATTAACTTCCCGCTTACTTTTTTGAAGCTTTAAAGGGTTTGTTAAGTAATTTGGGGAAAAGAGAATTTTTAACCTATTTAAGGAAAAAACCTTTAAAAATTGTTATATTTAAATAAAGAAATCCACTACTATGTATACATTTTGTTTATTAAAACTTGTCCTTTCCCCCCAAGAACATTACTTGACAACACTTGGTTAGCCCAGCATGAATTTGTTTTGTTGCATATGCTTGAAGGTAATCTGCATTTCTTACCTTCCAACTGGTCTAAGTTCCAGATTTTTCCCCAATGCTGTCTGGTCTTCCTCAACAGTATATCTGAATAGGAGTGGTTGTGGTGTTTTGTTTTGTTTTTTAGCCATATTTACAGTAGTTTCAGAGTTGTTCCTCTTTTAAGAAGAGAGTTGCAGAGTTTAAAAGAAGTGACAGGCTGTAGAATGATTTTTATTCAGTAGACTGATTCAGCCTCTGCCTTTGAGGTCTAGGGAAGGAAGGAGGTCTTCCTTTGATAAATTTGGCAAAAGAATGAATCCTTCACCTGTAGAGCATGCCAGAAGCACTGCTCCCTTGCTGCCAAAGGCCTGGCAGTATAACAAAATTAGATTAAAGGCCCATTGCTCCCTGAAACCTAAAACCTTAGAGACATATGACCTTAAAGCAGGATTCTTAGTTCCCAGGAAGAGAACTAAGGACAGATATCTGCTGAATTAAAGTAAAGGAAGACGAAAAAGTTTCTCTTCAAAAAATTCCTTTTGGTGAGGCAGCACATACTGTCAATTACACATAAATCTGTAAACCAGGCAAGGAAGATTTTTTTTCTTTTCTGTGCCTAATATTAGTCTTCTGTTACTTTTATACGGTATGTTTCCAAATATACAGGCATAACTCCTCTGAGAAATAGAAAAAAGGAGAAATATCATGTGATTGTTTGGAAAACTTAAAGTAAGGACTAATACATACAGGAAGTTCAGTAATCTTATTTCAGCAATTTATAGAAAAGATATTAGAAAAATATTTTATATGAAGATAATGTAGTATATAGTGCCATAAGAAATGATGAAATGGATCATTTCAAAGGAAATTGGGAAAATTTTCACGAGTCAAGAGAAAAAAGAAGAGAGCAAAATTAAAAGAACAATTTATACAATGATAACAAAATGATCTAGAAAAATAACTTTTAAAGACTTTAGAACTCTGATGATCACAACGAATAAATCCAAATCATAAAACATACCACTTACTTTCTTATAGAGAGGTAATGAACTTAGAAATATAGAGACATATCTTCAGACATGGCTACTGTGAAATTTGTTTTGTTGGATTATATAGGTATCTAATAAGTGGTTTGTTTTTGTTTTTTAATTTGCTTCATGGAAGGATAAAAGGAAGGAAAGATTAATTTTCCAAATACTTGCTACTTGAAACATTTAAAAAAAATTTTTAGAAAAGAAACTAATGCCATCTTTAAAAAATGTTTACCAGGGGATGAAAATATATGACTCTATGTATCTTGTATTAAGAATAATAGCTACGTGGTGCAGTGGATAGAGGGACAGGGCAGGAGTCAGGAAGACTCATCTTCCTGAGTTCAAATCTGGTCGAGGGCAGTTACTAGAAGTAACTGGGTAAAATCACTTAATTCTGTTTGTCACGGTTTTTTCCATCTATAAAATGAACTGAAGAAGAAAATGGCAAACCACTATATATCTTTGCCTGGAAAACTCCAAATAGGGTCATAAGAGTCAGATACAACTGAATCATAACCTCATATTACATACATAACTACTCTACCAAATATACTTGTAATATATCGGGAAGTAAAGTCTGTCTGATTCTTAAGTAAATATATGCATTTGAGGTAGGAATCGAAGTCCTAATAATGTGTAATGCCAACAAGGAAGAGCATGGAGACAGAGAAAAGGGTCAAGATTAAATCCTATACAAGAACTGGTTGGAAATCCAATAAGTCAGAACAAAAAAGACATTGTTGAGTAGGTGGGAGAACAAGGAAAGAATAGTGTTTTTGGAGCTGATGGAAAGGCAATGGTAGAGTGTACAACAAATACTATAGGAAGGTCTCAAAGGATGATGATTGAGAAAAGGCCATGAGATTTTGCAACTAATGGGTCATTAGTGAACTTGGGGAAAGACATTTTAGTAGAGTGAAAAGAGCAGAAACCAGAATAGGAAGTATTAGTAATCCCTTTAATATGGTAGAAAATGCTTGGCTCTGTAGCCAGGCAACATGTCTTCAAATCCTATCTGTGGTGCTCATTAGCTACATATGGAAAAATCATTCCATCATCTGCAGCCTCAATTTGAGCTATAAAATAAGGAGGCTGAGGGGACAGCTAGGTATCTTAGTAAACTGAGAGCCAGGCCTAGAGACAGGAGGTCCTGGGTTCAAACCTGAATTCAGATACTTCCTAGATGTGTACCCCTGGGCAAGATACCTAGCCCCCATTGCCTATCCCTTACCAGTCTTCTGCCATGGAACCAATACACAGTATTGATTCTAAAACGTAAGGTAAGGGTTTTAACAAACATATAAATAAAAATAAAATAAGGAGGTTGAATAAGATGATCTCTGAGGTCCTTTCTAGCTCTGGATTTATGGTTCCTTTGTAAAGAAGTAAAGAAGTAATGTAAAAAGTAATAGGTGACTTTCTACCAAGAATTTCAACTGAAAAAAAAAGAGGAGCTCTGAATGCAGATCAAAACATGCTATTTATTACTTTATTTTTTTGTCTTATTTGGGGGCTTTGGTTTTATATGAGTATTCTCTCACAACAATGACCAACATAGAAATATGTCTTGCATAATCATACTTGTATAACCTATATCAATCTGCTTTACCAACTTAGGATGGGGATAGGGAAGGGAGAGAGGGAGACAATTTGGAGCTTCTAATTTTGGAAAACCTATGTTGAAAATTGTTATTACGTGTATTATGATATTATGATATTACATGTTATTACATGTAATTGTGGAGATAAAATATTAAAAATGAAAAGAGGGAACAACGAAAAAGAATGGTAGCTAAAGGATATAGCAGGGTCACGTAAAGCCTACCATTTTTTAGAATGAGGTTGACTAAGAAGGTTTGTAGGCAGAGGGGAAAGAACCAGTAGAGCCAGTGAGGCAGAAATTGAAAGAAATGGTGTATGTCATATAGAAGAGAAGAGGGAAGAGTACATGTGGAAGGTTTAGCCTTGATAAGGAGGAGGACCTCTAAGTAAAAGCATAAAGAAATTCTGAGATGTAGAGGAGAGGAAATGAAATGAAGAGTCCATGACAACTAGCTTAAATTATTCATTGAAATATGAGGCAAAGTAAGGGGGAGACAGGGAGAAAAAGAAGGTAGACCTCTATCTTAAGTGTTAGGAGGCTTAAGGATAAAAACAAAATTTTAGAAGAACCATTTTAGGAACTATACACATTGCAGACACTTAATAAAGATTTATTAAATTGAATTAAACTAAGCCATCAGAAATTAATACTTGTTCTATTGGGAAGATTCAGTTGATATTATATAAACAGTGTCTAGATTTATCCTGGCTTCAAAGCTGAAGGACGCCAATCTAGTTTCTTCATTACTGCCTATATATTCTCTCCAAATCTCTACTTGTTGAAATTCTCTTCTTTCAACATTCAGCCCAAGCATCATTTCCTCCACAGATTCTCACCCAGATCCCCAGAGCTGAGAGGGATCTTTTGCTTTTCACATTTTTCATAGCACATTCTTTGGATCTCTTCTTTGCAGTTCTATAATCCTAAAATTAAAAGAAAGATTAAAAAAGAAGAGACAAGAGAAAAGAAAGGTTTAACTAGGTTACCTTTAAGATTTCTTCATGCCCTAGAATACTAAATCAATGAAAGTTTCAAAATTTATCTCTAAATTGGTTTTAAAAAATCAGGATATAGTTTAGTTTCTTGGTAATTTTCCACAACTAGTGGTGGGCTCTCTTCAGTGCTTCCTTCACACCAACCAGGACATATTTTCCCAAGGATGAATAAATGATTTTGAAATTTTCATTGTTCTCTGAGTAATGGTGAAAAGATCCTGACATGACAGCTCTGGAGATTTAAAGTCTTTAGAACCAGCTGCCACTTGTTTTTCATTTGCTGGAGATAATACAGTCTAGTCTTTGGTTTATCAGCAGAGACTGGCAGTCAGGGTGTTTACTGCTGGGGTAGCCAATGGCATACCCAGGGTGAAGAACTTAAACCTTTTGAACCAATTTATCTAAACTCATCTCCTTGAGGTTCCAAGGAAATTTGTTGTCCCCAAGTAGAAAGGCAAATGATTAAAATCAACATTAAAGGGCCAAAATTCAGTTTCATTGGTTTCCTCTTCAGAAATCTTAAAATGGTACTTTGTAGAAGGTAGGACAAATGAGAGGCAAATAAGGACTCTCTGAGATCATCAGGACGTCAGAGATTGCTGTTATTGGCTTAAGTGGCAGTCAAGGTTATTATTGTCTGTGCATGAGTGGGAGTCAAGAAGTATGATTCTATCACAGGCTTAGGTACTTTCTTATTCTAAGCACTTTGTTATTGCAAATAAATAAATGAAACTTTGTCATTTTACCCTGGCAAAGCCATTTTTCGGAGGCTCTGATAAAACTTTAGTTATGAAGATTTCTTTTTCCCCCAAATAATTTGTACTAACCAAAGGCCCTCCTTTCCTTCCAGACCATCTGTTCCACTTCACCATGAAGTCATAGTACTAAATTTGTGACACACAACCATTTCCATGGCAACTGGATGTGGTCTCCATCCCTGAATCCTAATTCCACTATAACCAGGACCAAGCTATAGAAGGATCAGGGAGTACATCCTGACATTTCTTTTATTTTCCATTCCTTTTCAAGTTCAGGGCTCTCTGTGAAGATGTCCCTTTATCTAGACTTGAAAACTTTGATTTGGAATCCCTTTATACAGTGTGAGTGTGTGTGTTTGCATATATTATGCGGTATGTGAAACATCTGCCATGAAAATGACTGAATAGGTAGGTGCATACCAAGGGAAAAAATTAGATGCATTCAAAACTCCCATGAATTGCAGACGTCTTGTGAAAGACAAGCTATTGGGGGCAGCTGGGTAGCTCAGTGGATTGAGAGCCAGGCCTAGAGAAGGGAAGTCCTGCATTCAAAGCTGGCCTCAGAAATGTAACAGGCTTCACTACTAACAGCAATATAACAATTCTGAGGGACTTCTGAGAAAGAATGCTATACCCATCCAGAGAAAGAACTGTGGGAGTAGAAATGCAGAAGCAAATATACAATTTATCACTTGTTTATTTGTGTATATAATTTGGAGGTTTGGTTTTATAAGATTACTCTCTTACAAAAATGAATAATATGGAAATATGTTTTGAGTGATAATACATGTATAACCCAGTGGAACTGTTTGTCAACTCCAAGATGGGGGAGGGAAGATAGGAGGGAGACAACATTAATCATGTAACCTTGGAAAATTTATGAGTAAATTTGTTACTAGAATAAAATTAAAAAAAAAAAAAAGATGGCCTCAGATACTTCCTAACTGTGTGACCCTGAGCAAATCACTTAATCCCCATTGCTTAGTCCTTACTACTCTTCTGCCTTAGAATGAACATCCATTCTAAGGCAGAAGGAGAGAGAGAGAAAGAGAGAGAGAGAGAGAGAGAGAGAGAGAGAGAGAGAGAGAGAAGAAGAAGAAGAAGAAGAA
>NW_025388587.1:0-9142 GCF_016433145.1 Gracilinanus agilis | reverse complement strand
TTCTGTGTTTGGGGTTTTATTTCCCATGGTAAATATACTAGCCATCCTGATACCTGTGTACTTGAATCAGGAGCTCTAGCCTATGGCTTTTTTTTCTTCATGTGTATTAGAGTATCTGATGTGATTTACAAGTATGGAAATCTTTTTATTATTTAAAGGAGAATCAGGGAGCACAGATTGCTAGGCAGGTGCCATAGAGAGATAGGTAGAAAGAATGAAATTTATCAAGTTCTTTATGTGTGACGGACTTTGTGCTAAAGCATGGGGATAGAAATAGAAGCAATTCAGTTAGTACATGACATTAAGGACCTTCCAATAAAGAGGGGGAATATAACACATAAAAGAAAATTGTAACATCAGGGACAGAATGATCATGTATGAAGGGCCATTGAGGCTTTCTTTTTGACCACGTTAGGCAAAAGTTTCTCCTTTTCAATCCATTTGGAAGCAGGAGTAAAATCAAAATTTTCTGTGGTGTGGAGAATGTCAGAGATTGGTGCCATGTTCAAGAACTTCCACTAAATCACAACTAAGAGTATCTTTCCCAGAAAACTCAGTCTTATTCTGGCCAAGCTTCTATCACCCTACAAGTAGGCTCAACAACCCACAAGCTGATCCCATTGAGGAGTTTTATGAACAGAATACTTCTTCTTTAATGCCTCTATGTTCACGTTTCCAGTGGCAACATTAACCCTGCCTACCATGTTATTGAGGATGCCTGCTGTCACTATGACTCCTTAATGCATCAGTAATCTTTAACAATGTGTGAATTCAATTATCATTCCCTCTTAATTCTGACTTTCTAGAAGTAAGCCCACTAGCTTTCTAGAATAAACTTATAGTTCCCTTCTTCCTGGAATGCCCAACAAGGGCCCACAATTGTTATCAATTAATACCTTTAGATTTTCAAAGACCCTTGTCAGAATTACTCTCAAGGCCAGCACTACGATTTGGCAGAAATAATTTAAGTCAAAAAGCAGGCAGGTCAGTGGTAAACAACTAGTCGTAAGTTATCTAGAAAAAGCCCTCATGTAGTCATTGGGGAGGAGTTGGGGAGGAGGAATATACACAGCATGAGAAACTATGGAGAACATGCAGCATTGATCCCAGGAATAATTGCATACAAGCAGGAGATCTAGAGAAGAGTCATACATACAGGGAGAGGCTCCTTTGGGGAATTTGTTAGCCTTGGAAAAGAAACTCATCTAAAACTTTAAATCCAGCTGATCTTATTCTGTCCTCTCCATCTCTGGGCAAAGGATTTCTTGTGAATCAAGAAATTTAGGGGATTCATGCCTATGTACTTGGGTGACTTCAACAAACATTTTAGGGACCTTCTATGTGGAAAGACTGAGCACGAGGTGTGAGGAGGTTCGTAAACAAAGTACAGAAGACCTGTACTCTTTTCCCAATATATTTCTTAGTTCAGTGAGGGGAAAATTCAGGGGAACATATCAGTTATTAAACTGGCAGACCTCAAGGAGGAAATAGATAGTAAAACTATACTAGTGGGAGACCTGAATCTTCCTCTATCAGATCTAGATAAATCAAAACAAAAAATAAATAAGAAAGAAGTATGATATGTGAATTAAATTCTAGCAATATTAGAGTTAATAGATATGTGGAGAAAAATAAATAGGGACAAAAAAGGAATATACCTTCTTTTCAGCAGCACATGGAACATTCACAAAGATTGGCCATGTACTAGGGCACAGAAACATGGCAAACAAATGCAAAAGAGCAGAAATAATAAATATAAACTATTCTGACAATAATGCAATAAAAACCATAATTAGTAAGTGTGCAAGGATAGGCAAATCAAAAATTAATAGAAAATTAAATAATATGATTCTCCAAAATCAGTTAAAGAACAATTCATAGAAACAACTAATAATTTCATTGAAAAGAATTACAGTGATGAGACATCCTACCAAAATCTGTGGGATGCAGCCATAGTAGTACTGAGGGGGAAATTTATATTTTAGAGTGTATATATTAACAATTTTTTGAGGGCAGAGATCAATGAGTTGGGCATGCAAATAAACAAACTAGAAAGGGAACAAATTAAAAACCCAGAGAAGAACTAAATTAGATATCCTAAAAATTAAAGGAGAAATTAATAAAATGGAAAGTAAAAGAACAATTGAATTAATAAGTAAGACTAGAAGCTGGTACTCTGAAAAAAACAAATAAAATTGACAAACTACTGGTCAATCTAATAAAAAAAGAAAGAAGAAAACCAAATGAATAGTATCAAAGATGAAAAGGGACATCTCACCTCTAATGAAGAGAAAATTAAGGCAATCATTAGAAACTATTTTGCCCAATTATATGAAAATAAATATAGCGATCCAGGTGAGATGGATGAATATGTTCAAAAATATAAATTGCCTAGATTAACATTAGAAGAAATAGAATACTTAAATAATCCCGTATCAGAAAAAGAAATTGAACAAGCCATCAACGAACTGCCTCAGAAAAAATTCCCAGGACCATATGGATTCACAAATGAATTCTATCCAAGTTACAAAGAACAACTGATCACAATACTATACAAACTATTTGACATAATAAGCAAAGAAGGAGTTCTACAAAATTCTTTTATGACACAAATATGATACTGATCCCAAAGCCAGGTAGATCAAAAACAGAGAAAGAATACTATAGACCAATCTCCCTAATGAACATAGATGCAAAAATCTTAAACAGAATACTAGCAAAAGACTTCCGCAAGTGATCATGAGGGTTATTCATTATGATAAGGTGGAATTTATGCCAGAAATGCAAAGATGGTTCAACATTAGGAAAACCATTCACAAAATTAAGCATAACAACAAGGAAACCAACAAAAATCACAAGATTATCTCAATAGATGCTGAAAAAGCCTTTGACAAGATATAATACCCATTCCTATTGAAATCACTAGAAAGTATAGTAATAGAAAAGACCTTCAAAATAATAAACAGTATATACCTAAAAAAAAATTAACAAGCATCATCTGCAATGGAGATAAATTTGAAACATTCCCAATGAGATCAGGGGTAAAGGAAAACTGCCCATTATCATCTCTATTATTTAACATTGTACTTGAAACACTAGCAGTGGCAATTAGAGAAGAAAAAGAAATTGAAGATATTAAAAGAGGCAATAAGGAGACTAAGTTATCACTCTTTGCAGATGATATGACGGTCTACTTAAAAAATCCTAGAGAATCAACTGAGAAGCTTGTAGAAATAATCAACAACTTTAGCAAAGTTGCAGGATACAAAAGAAAGGCACATAAATCATCAGCATTTCTATATATTTTTAGCATATCACAGCAGCAAGAGTTAGAGAAGCACTATTTAAAATCACTCTACACAATATAAAATACTTAGGAATCTATCTACCAAAACAAACACAGCAATTATTCAAAAACAACTACAAAACACTTCCCAAACAATTAAAACTAGATCTAAACAATTGGATAAACATTGATTGTTCATGGGTAGGACAAGCTAACATAATAAAAATGACCATTCTACCCAAATGAATTTACCTATTTAGTGCCATACCTATCAAATTACGGAAAAACTTTTTTACTGAATTAGAAAAAACTATAACAAAGTTCATTCAGAAGAGCAAAAATCAAGAATATCAAGGGAAATAATGAAAAAAATGTGACGGAAGGTGTCCTAGCAGTACCAGATATTAAACTATACTATAAAGCAGAGGTTATTAAAACAATATAGTACTGGCTAAGAGAGAGATGGGAGCATCAGTGGAATAGACTCGGGGTAAGTGCCATCAGAAAGACAGTGTATGATAAACCCAAAGAGCCCAACTTTTGGGACAAAAATCCACTATTTGACAAAAACTGCTGGGAAATTTGGAAAACAATATGGGAGAGATTAGACTTAGATCAACATCTCACACCCTATACCAAGATAAATTCAAAATGGGTGAATGACTTGAATATAAAGAGGGAAACTATAAATAAGTTAAGTGAACACAGAATAGTATATTCGTCAGATTTCTGGGAAAGAAATGATTTTTAAAGCAAGCAAGAGTTAGAGAAAATTACAAAATGTAAAATAAATGATTTTGATTATATTAAATTAAAAAGCTTTTGTACAAACATAAACAGTGTAGCCAAAATCAGAAGGGAAACAACAAATTGAGAAAAAATCTTNTCAGGTAAAGAAATCAAAAGTATCAATAAGCACATGAGAAAGTGTTCTAAATCTCTAATTATTAGAGAAATGCAAATCAAAACAACTCTGAGGTACCACCTCACACCTAGCAGATTGGCTAAAATGATAGAAGGGGAGAGTTATGAATGTTGGAGGGAATGTGGCAAAACTGAGACACTGATTCAATGCTGGTGAAGTTGTGAACTGATCCAACCATTCTGGATGGCAATTTGTAACTATGCTCAAAGGGCTCTAAAAGAATGCCTGCCCTTTGATCCAGCCAGACTATTGTTGGGTTTCTACCCCAAAAAGATCATAGATAAACAGACTTGTATGAAAATATTTATAGCCATGCTTTTTGTGGTAGCAAAAAACTGGAAAATGAGGGGATGCCCTTCAATTGGGGAATGGCTGAACAAATTGTTGTATATGCTGGTGATGGAATACTATTGAGCTTAAAGGAATAATAAACTGGAGGAGTTCCAGGTGAACTGGCAAGACCTCCACGAATTGATGCAGAACGAATGGAGCGGAGCCAGAAGGACCTTGTACATAAGAGACCAATACACTGTGGTAAAATAGAATGTAGTGGCCTTCTGTACTAGCAGCAATGCAATGACCCAGGACAATTCTGAAGGACTTATGGAAAAGAAAGCTACCCACATTCAGAGGAATAAATACAGGAGAGGAAACAGTAGAAAAACCACTGCTTGAACACATGGGTTAAGGCAGACATGATTGGGGATGTAGACTCGAAACTACCNCTGTGGTAAAATAGAATGTAGTGGCCTTCTGTACTAGCAGCAATGCAATGACCCAGGACAATTCTGAAGGACTTATGGAAAAGAATGCTACCTACATTCAGAGGAATAAATACAGGAGAGGAAACAGTAGAAAAACCACTGCTTGAATACATGGGTTAAGGCAGACATGATTGGGGATGTAGACTCGAAACTACCACACCAATGCAACTACCAAAAATTTGGAAATAGGTCTTGATCAATGACACAATTTAAAACCAGTGGAAATGTACACCGGCTATGGTGGGGGGGAGGATGTTGGAGGATGAAGGGGAAAGTAAGATCATGAATCATGTAACCATGTTAACTTTTCTAAAAAATAAATATTAAAAAATAAAAAATAAAGTAATTGTAAAATGTTAAAATAAAAATGTTAATAGGAAACTTAGACAAACATTCTACAGTGTAGTTTAGGTAGGAATGAAACTAATCGACTAACACTTTAATTATAGTGTAAGAATTACTGAACAACTAATCTTCCTAACTGTAGATTACGGAATAGAAAAAATGTTAGAATTTATTGTGAATTGGGAATGTTATTTGAAGTTTAGTATTAGAAATTTAAGCAAATTTATTGCAAAGAATTGCATTAATTTAAAGTAAGAAACAACATGGATAATCATTCTTAAATGTTCTGATAATGCTTACATGTTATAGTTATGTTCAAACGATAATGTTTATGGAAATATAGTATTCAAACTCCACACTTTCCCAGAAAAATCTATCCTAAACCCCTTGTCATTAGCTTTAGGCTAGACAGATAGGTAAGACATTAGATAAGATAGAATTTATTATTTTGGAAGGGTAGTTAAAGGGATAGAAAAACATAGTTAAGAATAGCATAGAGTAGAGATCATCCACGAACAAGATCAGCTGGACATTTACAGGTTGAAATTTCCAAAAACAAAACAGCATTCATGTCATAATCAGACTCTGGGAGCTGAGAGTCTCACCTTGATTGACAGGTGAGGATAGTTGGAGTCATCAGGATGTTCCCAGAGGTCAGGAGGACAGGAGACAAGACAGTTGGCCAGAATGGATATAAATACCCTGGCAGACCCCTGAGGGGGACCGTTTTGGCTTTGACTTTGGATTTGCTTTGGCTGAGCTTTGCCTAAACTCTTGCCTTGGACATTTGATCTTGTACATTGATTGACCTGTGGGTCAGACCATGGATCCTCTGATTCTCCCTGAATCCCCTAGATATTTAGGAATCCAAACCATGTCTAGATAATCAGGTATCATGGGCCCGGGGTGGGGGATCTGGGAAGTGGGTAGGAGAAGAAGAAGAGGGTGGTAAGGGTGGTATTTCCTGAAGGCTGTAGGACTGGCAAAACAACTAGCAGTAAGAAGCTGAGAGAAACCATCATCAATAATTTGCATCATCCAAACAGTTTGCTTACTCTGGTTTGGCTGTGGCAACAAGACCCAAATTCCTGCCCCAGCCCTCTCTCATCTCACTGGGGTCTAGGCTTCCTAAGTAATTCCAAATCTAGTCTATGATTCTGTGAGTGATACTATCTGCTTGCCTCTTCCTCATACACTTCTCAGTTCAGACTCCCTTAACTATCACATCCCCCATCTAAGAGGCACACCATACCAATTTTTTTGTTGTTGGGAAATCTGAGTTTCTATTTTTTTCTCCTAATTTTTATTTAGAATATTTTTCCAAGGTTACATGAGTCATGCTCCCTCCACGCTCTCCTCCCCTCTCCCAAAACCGAAAATCTCTTCACTGGATTATATCATTGTTCAAAACCTATTTCTATGTTATTCATAGTGATCCTTTAACATCAAAACCCTAATCCCATCCCCATTGCTCAGTCCTCTGGCCTTGAAGCATCATATGCTGTCACATTATTCTGGGAGCCTGAGCCAATTTCTAACTCCACAGAATTTGGATATCAGAGGTACTGAGGGAAAGTGAGAGTTGGAGCATGTAATTAAGTTCTCTTGAAAGCCCAGCCACATGATCTGCTCCTTTCCAACTCTTTCTCCTTTCTCTTTCGAAGCTCTTTTGGATCCCAGAGCATGCACATGTGAGGAGCTGGGGAGAGAGTGCTAATGAAGCATTTTGGGGAGTCTGGATCAGCTGCATTTCTTGATAGTTCCCCTACTGTGTGTCTCATTAGGATTTTTCAAGGGTTAGACCATGGAGGTAGCTGAACTTGTTTTGCCTCTTCAACATGATTCTTATTTTGGAGAAGTGTAAGATGCTGTAGTAATAGACACACTTCCAATGACACAGTATGAGGTGAAATAAAGAATTTAATTTTGTGTGAGCTTCAACTGAGTGTATGAAACAAGGAGAACAACAGATGAGAATTAATATTGCAGCTCTGTGGACACTAGATAAGGATCTTTAAGGAAAGTGGATCCTCTGTCACAATATTTAAGAAATAATGGGAGGAAATAATTAGTTGATATTCATTATGGAAATCACCGAATGAGGGGTTTGCCCCAAATCCCTGAAGAGCTTAACTTGTATCAATTTACTTTAATTTCTCCTTATATCATTTAGTATAAAACTAATTCATCTTTTGTAATCCTTTATGTAATATATAACTAGAATGTGAGAAAAGCTAATCCCAGTAGTTAACTGTGTTGAAGTAGTGATGGATAAGGAGAGAGTTAGTTTAAGAGCTCCCGTTTATAAATATTCTCATGGTAAGTACACATCTTTACTATGTCCTGGTTACGAAGAAGAAAGCATAAGCTATCATAGAATCAGTTGTAAGAGTAGGAAGAGTACTTTCTTTTATAGGAATTTATGTCAATAACAGGGTCTATAGATTTTATGAGTCAGTGAGATGACTCTGATTACCTGAATGTGTCTTCCTAAGAGTTATTATTGTCTGAGGATCTTAGTTATAAGATCAATAAATTGCATGGACTTTGCACTGGAATTTTTCAGCTATTAGGTAACATGTTTTGAGTATGTGGGTTTTGTTAATCATTGTGTTTTTATCACCTGTCCAAAGCCCATAAAAACAACCATAAACATCTACAATCTGTCTTTCATCACAAACTGGGTGTGTTGGGAACACTGACTCTGTTTACCCACAAATAAAGTCAGTTTCCAGCTTAAAATTTGGCCCAGAGATGTTGTTATTTCTTACACTCCTCAATTAATAGTAAAAAAGAGTAAGGAGTGATATTCTTGAGAGACACTATTTTTTAATTTTAAAAGAATTTATTAATTGACAGGTCAAGACATCTTCATTTGGTCAATTGCCTCTCTCCACAATTTTGCAGGGTGGGAAAAAGAGAAGAAAAGAGGCTTCCTTCCTCTGGTTCAGGTTTGTACATCATCCATGAACTCCCCACTCATTCCCTCTCCTTGACATCTTGGGACTTTTGTGATTGGTAATCAGCAACCCAGGAGGTGGACATGGAGTCCTCAACCCCTCTGGTGTTGCTTCATCACAGAAGAAGCTGGGTCTTTTTTATATACAGAGAAAACAACAGCAGCCCCTTTCCTCCATGCCAGGTGGCTGGGCCAACATTAAGTCAGTTCAACACACCTTCTAGAGCTTTCTGACTTCCCTTAATTTTTTCAAAGGGGTCCATGCTCCTCATGCTAAACCCTTCCTTCATCTTTTCAGGGTCTTAACAAAAGAAGGGAGGTCCTAGCCCAGTTTCATAGGCTGGGGTGAACTTGTTTAATTCTCACCTTAGAACCAGACTGTTCTTTGGGGACTAAAGGGAAAAATACTTCAAAAAATATCCTAATTCAACCTTAATTTTCAAAGAAGCTAATATATTTTGGCTAAATAAATCAACCAATCAAATATAAGCTGGCAAGAATAATTCTTTAATCAATTTTAAAAGATCATTGGATCTTTGTGACAGCAAATGAAAGTAGATGATGCAGACAGAAGCTAGCCTGATATTAGAGGAAGAAAAATTCATGACCTGTGCAACTATAGATAAAACACTGAAGTTCCTGGAGTTCAACCATTTAAGTTATTGCTCATTCTAGTGTGAAGGAATCCTTGATGGCAATTGACCCTGGCTATTGGAAATGGGAGTGTTTCCTCACAACTCTTGGTTTCCACTCCCCCACTGCCCAAGGGATGACACTGGGAGCATCTAACTTTATGACAATTTGAAGTTCTCAGGATGAGCCCACTGCATTGGTAACAGCATCATCAAAATTATCATTAACAT
>NW_025388586.1:0-1798 GCF_016433145.1 Gracilinanus agilis | reverse complement strand
TAGTAACAGCGAATAATCCTTGTGTTATATTGCTGTAGTGGAGTGGCGTTGCTAGCATTTTATTTAAGATTTTTTTTCATCAGTATTCATTAGGAAAACTTGTCCGTAATTTCCTTTCTATCTTTTTGGTCTTCCAGGCTCAGGTATTAGCTCCGTATTTCTGTCATAAAAAGAATTTGGTTGGACCTTTTTTCCCTTATTTTTGCTTAATTTTGCCATATAGTTTGTATAATATTGGGATTAATTGTTCTTTAAATATTTGATAGAATTCACTTTTGAATTGATTTGGCCCTGGAGATTTTTTCTTAGGGAGTTCCTTGATGGCTTTTTCAATTTCATTTTCTGAAATAGTATTATTTAAGTATTTTATTTCCTCTTTTGTTAATCTAGGAAACTTAAATTTTTGTAAATATTTACCCATTTCACCTCAATTGGCAGATTGTTTTATCATATAAATGGCCAAAATAGCTCCTAATAGTTGCTTTAATTTCCTCTTCTTTTGAGATGAAATCATCCTTTTCATTTTGTGATGTTTCCCTTCTTTCCTTTTTTAAATCAAATTAACCAAAAGTAACCCATTTTATTTGTTCCCCCCATACAACCTGCTCCTATTCTTATTTTTTTAGTTCAATAGTTTTTAAAATTTCAATTTTATTAATTTCTTCTTTTGATTTTTAGGATTTTTAATTTAGTCTTCAATTTGAGATTTTTAATTTGTTCTTTTTTTAGATTTTTTAGTTCTATGCCCAATTAAGTAATCTGCTTTTCTTTATATAAATAGTTCCCTGAGTACTGCTTTAGCTGTGTCCCATACACTTTCATTTACTGTCTCATCAATGATTGTTTCTACGGTTTGTTCTTTTACTCTCACATTCTGAAGAATTAGATGATTTCATTTCCAGTTATTTTTAATTTGCATTTCCATGAACTCTTATTGATTATAATTTTTATTTAATCCAAAAAGATTCATTTATAATTTCTGCCTTTATGCATTTCATTGTGAAGGTTTTATGCCCTAGTACCCTGTCAACTTTTGTATATCTACTATGTGCTACTGAAGAAATTCCTAGTCAGTTGTCTGTGGATAGCTATTAAATCTAACTGTTCAAAATTTTCATTCCCTTCTATTACTTATTTCTTATTTATTTTTTCTGGTTTGATGTATTTAGTTCTGAGAGGGGAAGGTTGAGCTTCCCCCAATAGTATAGTTTTAGTATTTCCTCCTTAAGCTCCTTTAGTTTCTCCTTTAAAAATCTGGATACTATATCATTTAGTGCATACATTATATACTGATATTATTTCATTGTCTATACTACCTTTTATCAAGACATAATTACCATGCTTATCTATTTCAATGTAATACATTTTTGTTTCAGCTTTGTCTTAGATCATGATTCCTATTCCTGCTTTTTTGTCTCAGTGGAAGCCGAATAGTTATCTTACTCTGTGTATGCCTACTTGCCTCAAATGTGTTTCTTGTAAACCACATATGGTAGGATTCTGGTTTTTAATCCTTTTCTTATTTCCCTTCTACTTCTCTATAGGATAAGATAGGATTCTATACTCCAATGAATCTGGCTGTTCTTCTTTCTCTGAGCCAATTCCAATGTGAGTATGTTTAAATATTATCCATCACCATCCTCATCTTCTTCTCCATTGTAATAGTGTTGACATGGAATCAAGAGACCCCAAACTTGTAGCCTAGTGAGATCTGATGAACCCCAAATTTTAGGACTAGCTTGGAGACCCCAAAGCTTATACTTGGTCCCTGTTCCTGTGAGAATCCACCCTGAAGGGA
>NW_025388585.1:0-3298 GCF_016433145.1 Gracilinanus agilis | reverse complement strand
TGGTGAGAACATTAATCTTGAATTTGGAAGCCTATTCCTTGATGCTCTTCTCTTGGATCTGTTTGCTCATTGGAAAAGTGAAATCCAGGTAGTGTTGAGTAGTGTTTCATCTGAGTGATCACAGGAAAATAATTGAGTCAAAACCAAAAGGGAAATAGGATTGCTTCCCAATTGGGTAGTCCTTGGGGAAGAAGGAGGAGAATCTAATCTGATGTCAGGAGCCCAAGTCCTGTGCCCTGAACAAAACTCCAGTGATTTGTCCAAGGTCATCCAAGTGTGGGCGAACCTCCCAGAGCACTGATTGTCAGGGGCTGAGCATGATGGGAATATCTGTGAATCCTTATTTGAACAAATCAGACTTTAAACACAGCAGGGCCCTGCTTCTTCCTTCCTGTAGGCCTGAATTTGATTTTGCTTGTCGTCATGCTCTGTTGATTTCTACATGAAATTCATCCTTGGTGCAAAAGGCACATTTTTCAACTCCTTACAAAGCATGTTACTCTGATATTGGTTTGCTTAAGTCAGCACTTGTGTCCTATTACAATTAAAAATGATAAAGACTGATAGTATAAGAGAAAGTAATATTTTAATAGCCATGGCTTTGTTGGTAATATGTATATATATATATTGTGTTAGTTAAAATCACCTGGGGTTCTATTTGGAAGGCTTGAACCTCAATATAGTGTTTGACAAACTTCTGTGGACCTGTGGGGGTCCTGAAAACTACATTTCCCGTGGTCCAATGGGTTTCATGGGTTTCCTGTTTTGGATGACGTATTAAAGGTGAGGGACTATTTTAAGTAGGGGGTAGTGACTTGGAACTTCCTCTTTAGTTACCTGAGCTCGAGGAGAGAGGAAGGTAAATGGCGGAGGTGAGGTTGGAATAGGTTTTTCTTACAGGTGCGTGGTCAGTTTATCTCTATCAGCATGGCTTTTATTAAAATACTATTCTCCCTTTTGATCTCGGCCCTCATCATTTTTAATCATAACAAAAAATATATATATATGACCATGCTTGACTATCTTTTAAATTTACTGCCAGTGCCCATCATGTATCTCCTACGCCAGCCAGGTAGCTGTCTCAACTCTGCCCTCCAAATTTAAGCTCCCCATACGTGGGGGCGTCAGATGTCCCCATGCCCAAAACCAGAAACCCATTGGAATCATGGGAAATGTAGTCTCAAAGCCCCCTTGTGTCCATAGGTAATCTGCTAGACACTTCCAAATAGCACTTCCCTGAATTCAAAACAAACATTTCCCCCTGAGATCTGGCAAAAAAAAGGTTGACCCTTTTTCTTCTCTGGATCTCTAAACATAGACAACTTCTAAATTTTAGGAATTTGGGGGTTAAAAGAAATGGATAAACAAATGGATAAAACTAGCCGCATTGACAAAAATCCAATTTGGGGGCAGTCCCCTATTGGCATAATAGTGTACATTCAAAACAAATGCATCCAGCTCGTCCAACTCCCCATAGTTCAAATCAACTTCACCCAAAGTTCACTTTTGATCTCCATGGTCCAGTGAAGGTTCTTTAGGCATCTTTTTGGTGCCTTCACCAAACAGGTGCATCGTCTGGATTCTGGGGAGATGGCAAAATCCTTATCCTGAAATTATTCTCAAAAGAATTTAAACTTAACATTATAGATTATAAAACATACATTTCCTTCTAAGAATTATACATTTCCCCCTGAAATTACTCCTAAAAGAGTTAAATATACATATATTATCGAATTTCAAAAAACTTAACACACATTCCCCTGAGGAAAATTCTAAACACACCTTTTTTTTCCTGAAAAGGGTACCTCAGGTTAGCTCAGGATGCATGGCTGAGTCATGGGTATTGTATGAAATCAATTGGCAAAAAAAGTAATAAAAAAATAAAAAGAATAAAATTCAAGAAAAAAGAAGAAAAAATTAACTTGTGAATGAAATGTAAAATGTGTAAAAAATGTAGGGAAAATAAACTTATAACAGGCCTTTGAATCGAGGCCCAATTAAAGTGATTTAAGTACTTTGCAATTACCCATATAGGGCCAGGACTTATAGAAAATTGCCATTCTCTCTNCATATATTATTGAATTTTAAAAAACTTAACACACATTCCCCTGAGGAAAATTCTAAACACACCTTTTTTTTCCTGAAAAGGGTACCTCAGGTTAGCTCAGGATGCATGGCTGAGTCATGGGTATTGTATGAAATCAATTGGCAAAAATAGTAATAAAAAAATAAAAAGAATAAAATTCAAGAAAAAAGAAGAAAAAATTAACTTGTGAATGAAATGTAAAATGTGCAAAAAATGTAGGGAAAATAAACTTATAACAGGCCTTTGAATCAAGGCCCAATTAAAGTGATTTAAGTACTTTGCAATTACCCATATAGGGCCAGGACTTATAGAAAATTGCCATTCTCTCTCTATATAAGAGAGATAAGGGAAACGTCTCTCTCTGGTCTGATTCGCCTTCAACTTCTCAGGGAAATGAGTCAAATAAATAACCAATCTTAGGTGCTTCACTAGGAATTTAAGTTGAGGGGACCCACGTTCTCTAAAGGTTTAGAAAAGACTGGCACTCCAGAACTCAAACCCCAATTTCAAGCCCTTAAGTGATTGGCATAGAACTTCTGCAATCCATGCAGATTCTCAGTCAAGTCTCCATGACCTTGTACTTTCTTAGCACTATTAAAGGCTCTTGTGTTCCCTTCTCCTGGAATCAGACAGAGAGGCATTAAACAATATCTGGCAGGTTCCCAAAGTCTAAGGCTCTTCAGGTAGCAAATATATATTTGCATTAAGCTTATATCACTGTAAAATAAAAAAAGATAAATAATGACTATATATGTACTTCCAGTACAAGATGAGAAAAAATCAATTGCTCTAATTAAAAAACGAATGGTTCAAAAATCAAATATATATATATATTAGAACTAGTGAAGGGTTTTTTACCCAAAAATGAGATTCACTTTCTGTGAGTGTAAATGGGTTTTACAAAATAGCAGATTCACAATGCACATTCAAAAAGAGTACCATAATTTCTAATAACACATTTTAAAACAATAAACAATGTTTAAAAATCATATACTTGTTACAACTTTTAAATCTTGGCTGTTTCTCAACAAACTGTTACTGCTTCCATATCAAAATCTGACATTAAAAAAACCTTCTGGTCTAAATTATCCTCAGGAATTCTAGATCCTTCTCATAGAAGTATACAGGAGCCCTCTCGGCTTCCTGTTTTTTAAAAAAAAATCCCGGGTAGGAAATTTTTCTACTTCTACCCATTTAAGGCAACAATTTTTT
>NW_025388584.1:0-7261 GCF_016433145.1 Gracilinanus agilis | reverse complement strand
TCTCTCTCTCTCTCTCTCTCTCTCTCTCTCTCTCTCTTTGATTCTCTGCCTCTTTGTCTATCTCTGTCTGTCTCTGTCTCTTTCTGTCTATAGGTGATATTTCTCTTGTCAGATGGCTGTACTGCCCTCAATGTCACTATAGCCTTGATCTTACCTATCTCCTTCTCTTTTGCCCTGTTATTTGCATCTTTTAATTGCTTATGGAGACAATCAATCAACATATCTTTGTATTCAGAGGATCTATCCCTCTCCTGGGCATATACATAAGTAGCTTTCTGCTTTAACTGATCTAAGGAAAGCAACTCCCAATCTGAGTAATTGTCCAGAAAAAATTTCTTGACACTAGGGACAGAATTCTGTATGAAAATCCTTTTGATATGCTCTACTGTACTCTCTTCCTCAGTGTTGAGTCCTAAGTGTGTCTCTGTGGCTTCAATCACTTGGTCAAGGAGCAAAGCTTGTGTTTCTTGACCAGTCTGCCTTGTTTTCTCAAATTTTGACCACGTATTTGGACACCTAGCATTGTTCTCTAGCACTTTTAATATGGTCTTTATAGCTTGTTTTAGTGTCCTAAATGCTGGTACTGAATTTAGTTCCATCTCCTCCCAATTCTCAGGCCAAGTTGTTAATCCATCTGTAGTTCTAGTTTCTTCCACAATCTTTGCTCTATCATGTCTAGACATAACCTCCCCCAAGATATACCACATATCTGAAAAAATCCAGATCATACATCTTAATAAAGGATCTGATACTTTTTCTAAATCTTCCATGGTAATTAGGGGTGTTTCTCTTAATTGTTTCCACTTCTCCTGCCTTTAATCTTATATGTTGTTTTATGTGGAAAACCCCATCATCACAAACAATTGGTAAATCTCTAAGTGGAAACAAATTAACAAGGATGTCATCATTATCCTGGGCTTTCTGTTCTTTCTCTGCCCTAGTACCAGAATCCTTAACAATATCCTTCATTTTATTGTCCTTTAAATGCTATGCCAGACCAAAGCCAGTGTCCTATAATCTATCCTATTTCATATACTCTTCCATGTTATTAATATGTATCTGCATCAACCACAACATTAATTTCAATTCTGACTCTTTGCATCACCAATTTACCAGTACTCTAATGGTATATAACATACATTTTAATAGCCAATGCATCCTATATGTTATATATGCACAAAGAAGCACCACTGGTATGTGTGCTACTATATCCAACAAAGTTACCTCCCTCATTGGCCTTATCCTTTCAAAATTAAGCCCCATTTTTATATATTTGGGGATACATTTAAATGAAAAATAAAGAGTACCCCACAACACATTCCATAACATCAGTACACAATTGTCCACTATATCCTCCATTGTTGTTAGTATCACACTTGGTAGTAAACTCCATAAACTTGGTAATGGTGCATTAGTGGTATTTAACTCCACAGCTATACAATTAATTAACACAGAGAACAGTAATCACACAAAAGCAATAGCAATACAATAGACCAAGAACAATAAAATCACCAAAAGGAAAAACCAGGAGAAAAACAATTAAGAAAAAAATGGAGAAAAACCCCTTCTCTGGGACTATTTAAACCTTGATGGTAAATTGGCTGCACTCAGGGATTTTATGAATGAGTTAGTGGTAGGAGTAGCCTTTACTGGTTGGCTTAGAATGTTGAAGCCTCAACCAACCACTGAAGAGCCCAATAGAATGTTGGAGCTCAGTATTAAGTTGGACTTTGCTCAATTCACTTCCTAAGCTGTCTCCCCACCCATCTGGCTTGTACCAACTAAAATAGGGGAATGGGGGAAGACAGAAAATACTTGGTGTGACAGTTAAAAAACACAACTTAGCCAGGGGAACTAATTAAACTTCTGTGAGTCCTTTAGGGTTATATTGAGACAATAGGAAGTAACATTAAAGGATTTTTAATAATGAATAAGATGTAGCAAGGGGCTAACTATTCTTAACAGCTACAGGAGGGTAGAAATAGGGAGCCAAGAGAAAGCCACATCCCCTACTCCCACATATCTGCTTGCACAGGTTCTGAGATTAAGGCCTGTTTGGTGGACAGACCCCAAGATACTGACAGGACAAGTAGAGGTCCAAACCAATTAACACCCATTGAAATTTCAAACCTGTGGAGAAGTCTAGAGTCCTTCCTTCCCTTTTTTAAAATTGAAGTGACTTGAATTCTATTTGGACTTGACATATGTTAGAGTTTAGGGATCTGACAAAGACTGGGAAACAGAAAGGAACAACAAGGAATAAGGCAAGGGCAAATCCACAGACACTAAGGGAATGTAGCAAATCATTACGGGAAACAAAGGAAGAGGCACTATTATAAAAGGAAGATGCTATAGAGGAGGTTGAATAGAGGGAAGAACTTTTCCTAATCAAATCTGCAATAAGTATTTGGTGTAAGATGTTTCTTCTAAGTATGGATCTATTATACTACATTATCTTCTGATGGAATGAGTATGGGGTTAGGTAGCTAATGGAAGGGGAAAAGCACTTTCAAAGTTTACATTTATTACAGAAATAATTACACCCAATATCAGAATACAAGGGTGTACATCATTATAAGTTACATTTTTCGAAGTAGTTGAATCACAACAATAATAATAATTGGCCTGGGTTTAATAGTTAAGATTGATCAGTCTTAAGGGGGCTTGCCATAGTTATAATATCTTTGCTTTTTATTTCACTCTGTCTACATACTGAGTTATTCTTTTGTTCATAAGTTGAGAGGATTAACAGGCTTTAAATGCATTATAGGAACACTTTAGGCTAAAATCCACCTCAAATAAGTTGATATTTTGCCTTTAGTTTTCCTCTACCTGTTATAGAGTTAAAGAGAGGGTTATATGTATCATTGTTTATTCACCCTGCTCTCTGTGTTAAAACTTCCTTCCCAGTGTACACCTCACTATTAGGAGGAAACCTTTCCATTTCCTCACATATCAGATCACTTCTAAGACAGCAAAAGTTGCTACAGGAAACAGGCATTAATACACAGCTTGAACCTCTTGATTTTTTTTATCTATATGCATTTTCAACCTGGTGACCAAGTCTAAATAAAAAATTTCCACCAGACTGGAGGTATACAATCATACTGGGAAGGACCATTCTAGGTACTGAACATCTCCCATCACTGTTAAGGTTGAAGGAAAAGACTATTGCATATAGTACTATCATACTATTATGATTAGATTTCTATGGAGACCATATACTAATTAAAAATTATTTATTTGTAAAAGAGTTAGAGAAAAAGAGAAAATCACATAAGAACCTTACTACTCCTATTAATATGTATGCCACACTATCACTGTCAGCTAAAAGTCAATCTATTCTCAAATCTCCAGCCTCCCCCACGAAAAAAAATTATCAAGGGCCTTATCTGTCCCCTTTCTTATAGGATCAGTGATATCACTCCTGGGTCTCTCTAGTTGGTAAGACTTGACCTCAGGCTGGGTCGGAGTCAAGTCTTCATGGTGCCAAGTATCACACAGGACCTGGGGCCAGACTCTTCCAGCAGCCAGGAAACTATAAGAGCCTTGGCATCCTCCCATGCCTAGTCAAAGGCTAGGACTGATATTACTGGAAATTGGTTTTCAAATGGAAAAATGGGGTACAATTTATATGAAATTCACACAATACTACAACTATAAGACTACCCCAAAATTAAGAAATGGCAAATTGCTACATAAAGCAATGGTTATTTCTAAAGTGATTATTCAGATTTGATTTGCTCTTGCCCTCCTCACTGTTCCACAAAGAGGAGCTTGTGCTACCATTATGAGGTTCTGTTACTCTTACATAGACAACATTTTTTTCCATGAAAGGATTTCAGATATGGGGAAACTCCAGGGAAAATATTTTGTGTTGGGAAAAGAGTATTATGTATACTGAGAACAGGGATAAGAATAAAGATATAAGAAACCTGGAAAGGTGGAACAGGTTCAAGTATGAAAGGTAATGGGAGTATCAGATGAAGAAAAGAGGTGGATAGGAGGAATAAAAAGAACTCAAAGCATATTGGATATTGAAATTAGAGTGACTGATAAGACAATGATAAAATCTAAGTTTTAATGCTAAGTGTTTGGAAAGAAGCATATAACCAGTTCTCATACTGAATTCAATGATGACTCGATGGGACATTTTCATTTGAAGTTCATTTTAATTCAAAAAAGATTTCCAAGTTCCTTCTATTTTCAAGGCTTGAGACTAGACACTTAAGATAAAAAGACAAAAATGAAAAACAGTGTCTAGCCTGAAAAAACCTGTCTGATCAAATTGAACAGTGATAGAGAATTAATTGGATAAAAAAAGATTCTTCCCATCCGAAATGTAGTAAGTTGTGATTAAAGTCATAATGGTTTACAATTTTGCAGCCAATGAAAGGGAGGGAAGGGAATCAAATGTAATTACTGAAGAAAGGAGTGGAAGGACCAGTGACAGTTGACAAAATAGATATTATACTGATGGAAATTAATATTTTCTTAAGTGGATATTTATGATTGAAATTCTCTGGAGACTGTATATTAATGTATAATTATTTATTAAATAGTGAAAAGTGGATCAGAGAGAGAAAAGGCACATAATCACGTCTGGTCACTTACCTAACCTGAACTTGTTGCTCACCACATATCCCATTCATTCCCAATGCTTAGCCAGAAAGAAAAGAGACTTTGAGCTTTCTTCTTATATCCCTGTAAGATTTAAATTAATATCAATAGCTCCAAGTATTATATTGTATAAAGTTTATTAATAATCACTTGAAGTAGATAGAAAATAAACTAAAAGAGATAGAAGTTCAAACATAATTATCTAACAAAAAGTAAACCCATTTAAGTTCTCCTGCCTGCTGGAAAGCTCACTTCAGCAGTGGCAATCAGGGTAAAGAGAGAGAGGGGAGGGGTCACACACAAACTTTATCTCCAAAACATAATGATGTACCATGAGAATGAAAGTGGGATGCTGGGATATATGGTTCTGGGGAGAAGATCCTAATTACACACCCCTGTGACATTATTTTTTTCTGGGTCATCCTGAGTGAACAGAAATGACTTCCCTCCTGGTCCAGGGCCCATCTTCTAGATGTCCTGAATCAAATGGGATAAGAAGCAAGTATCTCTTGGGAAGCCAAGAAGACACAAAGCTTCTGACTGAAAACTTCTTTTTTATAGATAAGCCTCAGGCCCTATTCTTAATCTTGTCAAAAGTTAGGGACTGAATGGAAACTGCATTCACAGGAGAAACCCAAACACCTCAAGACTGATCTTAGGGTAGCAAGAAAAAGGATGCAAAATGGTGTTCAATTCTCATAGCTTGAAGAATGTAAAAGTGGCTACCAAAAATAATAATTTGAAAATCATGCAGTAGTTGGTTAAAGAGTAAAAGTAAGAATGGAGAAAAAGGAACTATAAAAAAAGCTTGCTCTAGGGACATGAATAGACAATTTTCAGATAAAGAAATCAAAACTCAATAAGAAAGTGTTCTAAATCTCTAATAATTAGAGAAATGCAAATCAAAACAACTCTGAGGTACCACCTCACACCTAGCAGATTGGCTAAAATGAGAGCAGGGGAGAGTAATGAATGTTGGAGGGGATGTGGCAAAATTGGGANTTTTTATAGATAAGCCTCAGGCCCTATTCCTAATCTTATCAAAAGTTAGGGACTGAATGGAAACTGCATTCACAGGAGAAACCCAAACCCCTCAAGACTGATCTTAGGGTAGCAAGAAAAAGGATGCAAAATGGTGTTCAATTCTCACAGCTTGAAGAATGTAAAAGTGGCTACCAAAAATAATAATTTGAAAATCATGCAGTAGTTGGTTAAAGAGTAAAAGTAAGAATGGAGAAAAAGGAACGATAAGAAAAAGCTTGCTCTAGGGACATGAATAGACAATTTTCAGATAAAGAAATCAAAACTATCAATAAGCACAAGAGAAAGTGTTCCAAATCTCTAATAATTAGAGAAATGCAAATCAAAACAACTCTGAGGTACCACCTCACACCTTGCAGATTGGCTAAAATGAGAGCAGGGGAGAGTAATGAATGTTGGAGGGGATGTGGCAAAATTGGGACATTAATGCATTGCTGGTGGAGTTGTGAACTGATCCAACCATTCTGGATGGCAATTTGGAACTATGCCCAAAGAGCACTAAAAGAATGCCTGCCCTTTGATCCAGCTATAGCATTGCTGGGTTTGTACCCCAAAAAGATCATAGAAAAAACAGACTTGTACAAAAATATTTATAGCCACACTTTTTGTGGTGGCAAAAAACTGGAAAAGGAGGGTATACCCTTCAATTGGGGAATGGCTGAAAAAATTGTAGTATATGCTGGTGATAGAATACTATTATGCTCAAAGGAATAATAAACTAGAGGAATTCCATGTGAACTGGGAAGACCTCTAGGAATTGATGCAGAGTGAAAGAAATAGAGCCAGAAGAACATTGTACACAGATACACTGTGGTAAAATCTAAAGTAATGGACTTCTGTACTGGCAGCAATGCAATGAACCAGGACAATTCTGACGGATTTATGGAAAAGAATGCTACCCCCATTCAGAGAAAGAACTGCAGGAGTGGAAACACAGAAGTAAAACAACCCCTTGAACACATTGGTTGACGCGGACACAGTTGGGGATGTAGACACTAAATGATCTCACCAATGCAACTATCAATAATATGTAAATAAGTCTTGACTGATCACACATGGTAAAACCAGTGGAAATGCATGTTGGATATGGGAGAGGGGTGTAAAGGGAGGGTGAAGGGGAAAGTAAAAACAAGAATCATGTAACCATGGAAAATTATTCTAAAAAAATAAAATATTTAAATCTGAAAAAAAAGAAAAAGAAAAAGCTGCCCAGACAAGGAAATCAGGAGATCCAGGTGTAAACAGATATCTAACATCAAATATGATTTAGGTTATTTTTTCAGATATTTCATTACATTGCTAGGAGGCATGAGGAAATATCTTAGAGTGATTCCTTCCCCTGGCATAGGATTTATGATTTATCCAGTCCTGAGTGTTCCACTGTGGCCTGAGGAGAATCACATAGCACTTGGGAATGAAGATGCAGCCAAGCAAGCTAGCACTAGAGCTCAAAATGAAGAAGACTTCCATAGCCACCATAAATTTCTCTCTAGTAATCTGATATGTGGGAAGGAAAGAGACCCAGACACTGCAGAACACAAGCATGCTGAAGGTGAACTTGGTTTCATTGAAGGTGTCAGGGAGATTTCTGGCCAAAAAA